>NC_137221.1:12442021-12652021 GCF_949987685.1 Ammodytes marinus
AGAAGCACCGGGCGGAGGCCAATAAAAACCTGCGGATCCCTGCAGGGAAAAAGAGCAAATGTCAAAGCTGTCATGATAAAATGATTCTATACATTTTTATTTACAAATTCAATTTATTTGTAATTAGGGAATGTTATCACCAGCTGTGGATCTGAATTAGAATAGTGTAAAAAGCCACTGGCAGAACGGTGTGTTTCTGTGTGTGTTTCATTTACCAACTCTTTGGAAAAAATGCACATTTTTAGGGGGGCGCTCATGGCACAGTGGTTAGAGCGTCCCCCCTAGAGGCTCAGGCCTCGCAGCGGACCCGGGTTTGAAACCGACCCTGGTCAGTTCTCTGCATGTCTTCCCCTCTTTGCCCCATTTCAACTCTGTCTCTCCAAATCTGTCTAATAAAGAAAAGATGCTAAGAAAATAAAATGCCAATTTTTGGGCTTTAGGTCTACTTTGCAGAGTAACCCCAACAGCCAAAGCGAGGTGGAGACGGTAGACAACCGCGTGCAGGTCCTCAAGTCCGTCCCTGTCAACCTGTCGCTCAGCAACGAGCAGCAGCAGCAAGAGGCCAAACGGGAGCAGTACATCAGCCCCAGTGGTCCCGGGCCTGGGTCCACTGCAGGGGACGGAGGCTCGCCAGCCGTCACAGTGGTGAAGGCGGAGATGTACCCACCGGTCTTCATGACGGGGGCGGGCCTTCACTACCGGGTGGAAGGGGAGGAGGAGCCGGCCAGGGTGATCTACGAGCAGAGTTCCTACGAGGTGACCACAACTGTCAATCACAGCCACAGCGCCTATGTGTCTAAAGATGACCAGCAGAGTCCTCCAGACAGCCCCTACGAAGATGAGAGAGACGCGGTGAGAAAGGACATCTAATACAGTACAGACTATACTGTTGTTGTCGAGGAAAAAATACAGCCTAAGATGGTGTTTTACTTGATGGGCTCACGAGAATAACCACAAGAGAACAAGAGTTGATTCAATTAATAGGAAGGAATGAAAGTACTGTATATTTCATCTGCACAAAATCATGTTGATTTTTTTTTAAGACTGCCCTAGTCTTTTTAAGAATTTATTTAGAAATGATTCATATAAAGCTATTTATAAACTCACTTTTTATAACTTATCATGACTTTTACACATATTAAACCCATGACCAGGGCTCACCACTAGTACAATGCTTTTTTTTAAAGGGGCCGATAATCTTTAATAGTACACTACACGCAAGGGTGGAGCTGTTGTGTAATGGTACGTGGAGACCGAGACATTTTTAAATATGATTCACTGAGAGTCCAAAGGTTGAACACCTGAACAAGAATCTACTAGTAGTTGTTAAAATGGTTCCCTGTCTGCTTGTGAATGGTTATTTATAACAATATTGTATATTTTCTTCCTTCCTAATTTTCAGCATTGTCTAATCAGTTCCTCTCCGCCTAAATTAACTTGTCATTTGGGCCCAAATAATTTCCTCTTTCTGTGTGTTTTCAGCGTTCTCAACAGAAGTACCACACACCTTCCTCTCTGGCTACAGATGAATTCTTATTTCACCAGGAAGGAGTGTAAGTCACTTGCTATAACAGCACTGCTTTCCATCTACTCTTACCATTATTTATTTACAATGACTTGAGATGATCCATAAAGGAACGCAAAAGTGTGTGTTGTTGTACCCCAATCCTACCATGTTATGTCTAATCACATAGCGTGTGTGTGTGTTTGTGTGTGTGTGTGCGTGTGTGTGTGCGTGCAGTGACAGCTTCCAATACACACTAGACGCTTCTCGCTCGCTGCGTCAAAAGCAGGGCGAGGGACCAATGACCTACCTGAACAAAGGCCAGTTCTACGCTGTGACACTCAACGAGCTGAGTTCCAACAAACGCCTTCGTCACCCCATCAGCAAAGTTCGGGTGAGCGGATCAATCTAGCTTCATGTCTTTATATATATTTATTCTCATTTAATTTAGCCTACAGGTCCCACAGGGCAAAAGGTCAGACAGGTTGCCAGATGAGGGACAGTAAATCACTTTATGAAGAGGTTAAATTGAAAGTTACTGCACCCAAAATGTTATATGGTCATAATCCTTCACTACACAGGGATACTAGGTGGGGATAAGTCATCATTTCAAGAATTGTCATCTTTCCCCCCTTTTCTCAGAGTGTGATCATGGTGGTGTTCAGTGAAGACAAGAACCGAGACGAGCAGCTTAAATATTGGAAGTACTGGCACTCGCGGCAGCACACGGCCAAACAGAGAGTCTTAGACATCGGTAAGACTCACTTCTTACTTACTCCCAAGGCTTTCTCCATGTTTATGTGGGAACGACCGTGAATTCTTCGTTTGATTCTAATGAACGACCCAAGACACAGTGACAGATGTATTGTTATTGCAAATGCTGGAATGCTATTTGTTAATAAACATACACTTGAATGTTCTAATGTCTAGGTGTTGCTGAGATACACAACATAAATCCTCTAATTTCCTTGACATTACTTTGGAGATTGAGCAAAACACTGTTATGAGATTTTTTTTTTTTTTACTTTCTCTCTCACACATGTACCTCTCGATATATTTCTGCCTTAAACCTTTAACTTTTTTGTCAGTTTCTTTTTTGGGTTGATGGATTTGAATTTGACCCAAGCTTCTTCTAGGCCTTGTTGAATGAGTGTGTGTGAGAAGCTCGTAGGCGGTTTGCATTTTGACAAGCTAGGGCCTGCTAACCAGGCAGAGAGTCAGAGGTATGTGGGAGAATTGGGGTGGATGGGAGGCATGTGCACACTCACACACACACACAACTGTGCACAGCTTGTTGGGACAGGGCGAGGAATGCTAGGCACACTGTTGCTTTGGCTTTTTTGGTCTGCTCAAAGAAATTCTTGCCCAATTTAGATCGTCATCTTAAATCCTTTATTTACATCATACAAATCTTAATCAAGCACAATTCCGTCACACATCTTTATATCTGTTACAACAGTGGTTCCAAGAGTGTTACAAAATGTGTTCAAGCTGTCGCAAGGGTGGTTAGGGCTGTAGTAGAAGAGAGTAGTTTCCTCTAATATTAACTTTTCTTCAGATTTCCAATTTTTGAATACAACATAGCCTAGGCTACTGTTTGCTCTTTGGGCCTGTGCATTTTCTGAGCTGGAAAATCTCTCTATTATTTAATATAGGATTGGACTTCGAATTGGGTCTCAAATAGACTAGATAATAGAAAAAAAGCTTTTTTTCTATTGGAAAAATATGCTTATGTGCTTCCTCAGTTCTGTTACCTTTAGCTAGCCTCGCTAAAGGTAACAGCACCTACCAAAACCTGTAATGCTCCCTCACATAACCACAAATTGACATGTTTACACTTTGTCTTTAGTACTGATGAAGGAAGGAGATATTTATAGATAATGTTAATTAGCTAGCTTTGGGCAGTGCCCTGCTAGCTGCTCCCAGCCGTTTCCAGTCTTTATGCTAAGCAAATCTAACTGGCACCATACAGTGTGTATGTACAGACATAATGTGAGTGGTATCAAACTTTTCATTTAACTCAAGCAAAAAAAAAGAAAGAAGAGGAAGTGCGTTATCTTTTTCAGCCTGATTCTCTTTCGGCATTCTGTTTGGTATTTGCCAGTGTAATGAGTCTGCATTATTTGGTTTGACTTGTTTGAATATCAGGTAGATGGATAGATAGGCCTAGTTTGTGTGCATCACTCAAACTGCTCAGTAGGTCAAACGCCGGACCCCTCCACCCTCCTCAAAGCAAGGTTGGTCTTTCGCTGGATGCAGCCTGAAACCTGAAGCTGTCCACAGAGCTGATTTGAATGGGGGGTGGGGGGTTATCATGCCCCTGGGCCGTGGCGTCACAGAATGGATCATTTGAATGGGGGGTTGTTTGACAGGGGATTCTGGCAGATAGGCATGTCGCTGCATGCCCCCCTGCTGCTGCTGCTGCTGCTGCTGCTTTGTGCACCTGCTAAAAGGACCCGGAAGTGTCACTGTAACGGCAGGTTAGGATGATGGAGGAGGTCGGAGGTCGCTCAAGGAGAGAAAAGAGATTTGACTGAAACAATTGTTGTAGGATCAGTCGCCTCGACTGATATACAGACAGACTGAAGACTGTTGTATGTTGGTATCACTAACTAAAGTGGCAAGTACTATGTTTCCTCAGAAGTTGATTAGTTTGGGACTATTTGCAGCTGCGGATTAATACTATTTGGAGCTCTAGTACTATAGGGAGGATGTGCATGTGTTTTAACAGTTTTTGGGAAACAATAGGGTTTCATGGGACAGAAGAATAAAGCTTGGGATACATAATTGTTAGTTGTTTTTTTTCATGGGACTTTTTCTTTAAATGAGCTTAAAAGCTGGCATACTTGGGTTGTGATTTGGAGACCACTGATCTATATCAGCTCTACAATGTGCTACCCCCATGAGCAAACACTGCTGCTACTCAGACACGGCCTTTAACATCTCGAGAACTACTTCTAATTAACTTTTTTCAGTAATTGAGGAAATAAATATTGTTGTTGTTTTCCACTTGAGCATCAGTGCTAAAGCCACAGCTCACCCTCTAAGATACGATAGAGGACCCTACATTTAAAGTCAATCCAGTCGCACAGGTCAACAATAGACAGCCAATTGGCTCACCTGACTGGCTTTCAATATGGAGACAGATAGCCTCCTGTGTTTCCTCCCGCTGCCTTTGAAACCCTTTGAGTGATTGTTTGCCCAAGCAGATAAGGTTTTATCTCGTAAAATTTAAGCGTGCCATTTGATTGCTTATCTTAACAAACAATAGCTACCTGCTTGTGTCATTTATTGACCTATTTGTGTTGTGGCCGGGAGATATGCTGGTTGATTACGTTTATTTTACACAGCAGATATCGGAAATTATTATGTCAATATGACATATTTTTGGAGTGTGCTTTTATTGCAGGAGTGTGTATATTTGAAATGTTCTTGTGGCGAGCAGACTAATAAAACAATCCGTCCATTTCTGTCCTCACAGCTGACTACAAGGAGAGCTTCAACACAATCAGCAACATCGAAGAAATCGCTTACAACGCCATATCCTTCACCTGGGACGTGAACGAGGAAGCCAAGGTACAAAGCAGGTTGTTGTTGCATCAGATAAATGCCACTGTAATTTTCCAAAGAAACCGGTTCTCTATATTTACTATTGCTGGAGGCTTGTTGTAGACATAAAGCAGTGGGACAGGTTTCTTTTCTGCTGATTCAGGTGTTGGCAAACAAATCAACTTGCTCGACAAATTAAGTGGCTTTTGACTGTGATGCAAGCATCCAAACCCGTAGTCTTCACCAAAGTTCAAGGGCCCGATGGTGAATTCAATCATCAGCATTTAGTTATAAGACAAGAACTGAAATATTAATAAGAAACTTCCTTTTCAACTAGGCCTGTTTTGGACTCTCTTGTCATTAAATGTATGGGCAGGGTCGTATGATTTCTGCTGTTTGTCTTCTTTGTCTTTTGTGAAGCCCACTCCTTTGTGGACACTCCTTAGATGGAGCCACATCACTGTTTGAACTCCATAGGACCCCAAGGGCCAACACACCGATCCTCATCCCCACCCTCTGTTGTTTGTTTTGCCCTCATTTCTGTGTGAATGCGACCGACTATGTGTGGGTGTGTGTGTGTGTGTGTGTGCATGTATGGGAGTGTGTGTGTGTGTGTGTGTGTGTGTGTGTGTGTGTGTGTGTGTGTGTGTGTGTGTGTGTGTGTGTGTGTGTCATTGTATTAGCAGCCCAGGGACAAAGACTGCTGGAGTAAATCCAACCACACTTCTCTGGGCCAATATTGACTCTTTCTTTCTCTGTCTCTCTCTCTACGTCTCTCCCTCCCTCTCTCTTATCCTGTGCGGCTATTGAGCTTAGAAATATCAGGTGTGTAACAGGTGCTGTACGTCTAAAAGGGAAGTGAAGTAATTGTTTGAAATGTTTTCAACCATTTCTACACAGGACATTAGATGTTGGCAAATTCTCAATATAAATAGGACACCTTAAAGAGTTTGATGAAGTTAACTTTAAGGGACTTTTCTTTTAATCATATAATGTCTCAGGGAAAGTTGTGCTTCTAAACCTGCTTGACAAGTTATCAATACCTCTAAAGTAAATATGAGTATGCAGTGTTCAGGGATGACTGTAAACAAAGAGGGAACACCTCAATGGATTCTAGATTAAACATCACATAGTTTAAAGAAGAAGTTCATGGTCCAGCTTCCAAAGGAAGAGATGACGTGCAGCAAACATTGAGCATAAGCCGTGATCACAACCTTAGTATTTTTGCTAATTTTGCTTTTGTATAAAACACATTGAATATATTTTTTCGATCGGAGAACTGTGTGCTAAAACTATACATATCATCTTCTCATTCATCATCAGTGGGCACAAATCGTCTCACCATGTTCATGACATTAATAAGAGGGGCTCGGGTCAACTGTCTTAAATGAGTTGAAGAACTATAGCAGAAGTTATACCTCTTTGCTGTGGAGACACTTTTGAATTATTGAATAATAAAGTCAAGGTTTTACTCATCAGACCGTCATCAGGGAAAGTCTTAGAGCTTGTTATGGCTGAGTTGAGATGATCATGCAGTCTCTGAGAGATCTGAGTGGTACCCACTTAGGTTTTAAAAACGATTGAAACGCATGAAAGAATGAAAATCTCATCTCTCACATTTACACATCTCTTAATCTAATATCCATCCTCTGTGTTCCCTGACAGATCTTCATCACAGTCAACTGTCTGAGTACGGACTTCTCCTCTCAGAAGGGGGTGAAGGGTCTTCCTCTGATGATCCAGATCGACACTTACAGCTACAACAACCGCAGCAACAAGCCGCTGCACAGGGCCTACTCGCAGATCAAGGTCTTCTGTGACAAGGTGAGAAAGCACTGCCCCTACATCATGTATTATGTTATCATTACGTGGAAAAGTTTCGTAATTTTGTCAGTTAATTAATGTCTGGCACCATTTATAAACATGTGGGGTTTATACTGAACAGTATTAAGGCACATAGGTGCAGCAAGGGAGTTCAGTCATGTCATCAGTCCTCCCTCTAGTGGTCTTACCTGCACACTGAGCCTCCAGTTACACCTTGTACATGCAGTATGTGCACCATGTAAACATTTAAAAAATTATGTTTTTAAATGAGTATCTCCCATTAGTATTTTGAGAATTTTCTGTTCAAGAGAAATTATGTCCTGTTGTAAGGTGAGTGTGATTAAAGGAGGCTTATGGCGTTTTTCTCATACTCATGTTTATTTATTTTTTAATTCAGGGAGCAGAGAGGAAAATAAGGGATGAGGAGAGGAAACTCTTCCGCAAGAAGTCAAAAGGTTTGGGCAGCATGTTTGTTCAAATGTTTGCATCGAAATCAGAGAAAGAATTAAAGATCCAAGGGATGAGAACTGAGAACTTGAGAGGAATCAAAGGCTCTTAATGTTTTTGTGAAATCCCGTTGAACATCTCCCTCTCCTGCTTTGTAAAATAACAGTCACTACAAGGTGTCCATTTGCATGTTAAATTTAAATTCAAAGAAATTCCAATTTTGCTGAAAAACAATCCCTCCGTTCTTTTTTTAAGTCTCTTTTTAACCGGTGTTCAGGGAAAGATGGCGGCGTAGGCGTGATAGCCGCTACCAAGAAGTCAGACACCACCTATTTCAAGACCATGATCGACCTGGAGGCTCAGCCCGTACTCTTTATACCCGACGTTCACTTCGGCAACCTTCAGAGAGCCGGACAGGTATAACCTCCAGACACATTCTGTAACGAAAACGTGAACGAATGTGTCAAGAATTTCTTCAGTGATGTATTTGTACTTTTAATTAGTCCAAATAAAGGATCTGAGTGCTGTTTTGTTTTGCGTATAAACCTTAAAACATGTATGAATACCAAATACTTAATTTGCAGGTGTTTACCTTCAACACAGAGGAGATCGAGAGAGAAGGGTGAGTGTGTGCATCAGCAGGAAATTTGCATTTTACATTTACATCGGGCCTCACATGTACATTTAAAATGATAGGCTTCAAATGAAAGCATGTACGGGTACCAGTTGAACACATACAGAGTTAGTGCATGTCAACACAAATGTTAAGAAACAAACAAAAAAAAACGCATATGTGATGCTTGTTTGCTTCTGTGCACTTTCAGGAGTGTGCTGGTGAAGAGGATGTTCAGACCGTCAGATGAAGATGTGTGTCTGACGCCTCACAAACAGGTCAAAGAGGAGACACACAAGAGAGGTACAAGATGATTTATACTGCACAAATAGCAGACACTTTATTTGAAAATGTGTTAAATTCGAGCTGTCTCTGTTAGTTTGCGCGGAGGGATAATTCAGTATTTTTAAAGTGTGGTTGTATGAGGAGTTTAGGGGGACATCGCTGTAGCAGAAGTTTTTTTATACATATATAAATTATTTCTTAAATATCTGTTTAATTGTACACTAAACTGAGATTTTTTCCACTGCCTTAGTTTTGTCGCCAGACAGCCGTCTTTTTTTGTATCACTCCGCCAATCAACTACTGCGGATTATTCAAGAGACACAAGAAAAAGAAAATGAACAGCTATCTGGAGGCAAACTAAACCTGTGGAAAAAATATCAGTTGCAAGCGTACAATTGAAGGAATATTATGTTTTAGGCTAATGTAAATATATGTGGAGAAAAAAACGTTTTTCTTCTGGCCCCCTCTGCAACAGTTCAAAGCTGACTTCTTAAGCAGCAACATCTCCCCAAACTCTTTAAAGTGTGCTGAGTTTTCAGAGAACTGTTCAATTTATCAGCACTTTAAAAATTTCCTCTTAATTTTGCCTCAAAAGTTTGTGAACGGTATAGAAACTAATCATTTATCTAACAGTTTAAGTTGTTATTGTTCTTCCTCTTGCTGCAGTGCTGCTGTACGTCAGAAAGGAGACAGACGAGGTGTTCGACGCCCTGATGCTGAAGTCTCCCACGCTCAGAGGCCTGGTGGATGCTGTGAGTAATTCCTTTCCAATCAGATGTGAGCGTCAAAAGCATTATGCAATTTGTTTGTTTACAACCTGCTTTCATTTGTCATCTCTAGATATCAGAGAAGTACGGTGTGCCCACGGAGAGGATCACCAAAGTGTACAAGAAAAGTAAAAAAGGGTGAGTGAGGAAGCAGGTGGCAATTTTTAGGGGCTTGGTGTGGTAGGTTGGCCTAGGAAAGGGGGCCGACTAGTAATCACGTGGTCACTGGTTCCATCCCCGGCACCGGACACGAGGGTGTTATTTGTAACACCAGTGGGGGCTGATATTGCATCTACAGTGCCCACTATCTCTACCAGTGTGTCCTTGAGCAAGTAACCCCAAAACTGCTCCAGGGGTGCGGCACCACGGCAGACCCTGCCCAATGATCCCCTTCTTTACAACTGCATGTGTGTGTTAACGATGTATAGGAGGGGATAGCGAATACGTCATTTAAATGGCCGTTTGTAGCCTCATGTTATGCACGTGTGATTAAACTTTCACATGTTTTTGTGTGTTTGTGTGTGTGTGTGTGTGTGTGTGTGTGTGTGTGTGTGTGTGTGTCAGGATCCTTGTCAACATGGACAATAACATCATCGAGCATTACTCCAACGAGGACACCTTCGTCCTCAACATCGAGAGCTATGCGGACGCCTACAAGATCACGCTGATGGAGATCTGAAAGCCCAGTCAGCTGACCCCAAAGGGCAGCTGGGTCGAGACGCCCCTGGCCATTTGGTTTGCTGTAATCTACAAGGCTGCTATTGATTGGTTGATTAGCTGACTGACAGTATTGGAGATGGTCCAAACGGTGGCGTCGCTCCGAAACACTCTTGAGGTCAACATTGACCCCCCCCCCCCCTCTCTGACACTGTTACACTGTATGAAGCAAGAAAAATGTACCTGTGCAGAAGGGATGGGGGGGGGGGGCGTTAATTCAAAGGAGGACATTGTAGAAGACACATATGAACTGGTTTTATTTACTTCCTCACTGTGCTCATCCTCAACGCTGTGAGGTGGAAAGATGGAGTAGAGATGATTTGTATTGTGTAAAATAATTTGTACTTTTATTCCCACTTTGTACAGTCCTGTGTGTTTTTTTGTTTGTTGCCAAATAACACATCAGGAGTAGTCTTGTGAAAGGCCTGATGTTCTGTATGTAGCTGCAGATCGAATTAGTTGTCCCTAATTATAGAGTCTTTGCATGCCGGCCTGTGGTTTTGTTAGTCATGTTATTATTTATTAATCCTTTTAAAATTACATTTTGCATTCGTTTAACAAATGTATCCATCAATTTCAAGAACTTTCCACCTAAGTGACTTTTTTCAAAAAGTACCCAAGGACTTATTTTATAAATGGCTTATCTCTTATTTTTCTGCCATGTTGTACTATTTACTATACATGTCAACAAGTGTTTATTTTGTAGGACCTTTACACACGACGGTAAATACTTTTAACAACTTAAGGCAATGAATGGCACTTGGTCTTGCTTTATAGCTGTCACGTTCTTTGGTGGGTGGGAAAAAAAGAATAAAGATATAAACACAGAGATATCATTTTATTTAATAAAACATGAATAAGAGGATACAGCCATGCTTACATGATGCTAAGCATGCTACTAGCCATAGAAACAATGAAGAGCTGGCAAAAAATGTGTATGAAATGGAACATTTATATTACCCTAATTTGTGTGTTTAAGGGCAAATAAACCACACTAAATTCAACCAGTCAAACGCTTAAAAGGCAGTGACTGCTGTGCAATGCTAAGCTAATCTAACTTGGTTATCTTTAGGCCAGATTTGTTTAGATGTTCATTGTTTAAATTATGAGATTTATTGCCTGTCCCATTAGTTATAATGTGGGTTATCAAACTGATTATTCATTCATTTTGATATTTTTCAATTAAAGGTGCAGTGTGTAATCTTACTTTTTAGTGGCATCAAGTGGTGAAACTTCAAGTTTGCAACGCTCCCATAGTAACCGCTCCCCTTCTAATAATATAACTTTTAAATATTTCCAAAACTAATTTTTCCTCTGATGATCATAAATGACATGTAACAACAAACGAGATCATCAGTGCATAGAATGCAATTCGTATATAGTTTCTCTTACGCTCACCCAGGAACTACAGCTTGGCGTAGTAAAAACACTACCGCTTTTGTCCAAAGAGGGTGCAAGAATTAACACAAACTGAAAGTTCCTCGGAGCACATTCAAGCCGTATGAAAACAAGACTATCAGTTATTTTCCCATTTTGCCTTTATTTGAATAACAAAATGGACATTCTACACAGAACACATAATGCAAGTTAACAATACAAAATCTACAAAATGATAGTGACAACGTTTTTTGTTCGACAGGTAACAACTGTACAGTATAAATTGGATAAAATACTGTGTTTTCTCCTCTTTTTTATTCATCTATATTTGGCACTTGACCACAATATGCTATTGAAGTGTAATGTGGTTCTAAAGTACCCCATCACCTACATGACATGTGCAGAAGCGCAGAGGAATTCATCAACTTTTTTTTTAATTCCCACCATAGTCATCATAGTTTCGCCTGTGAAGATATTTTGTATCATACCATGTTGTTTTCAGCATCAGGGACAGGCAGGTGTGAAATAGGCAGAGTGGAAACGGCAAATATCAATTATTAAAACCCTGCAAATACTCAGTGAGGTTTGCTGTGGTTACTCACTAACGTTAACTAAATAACAGAACGTTTTGTTCTATTCGTTAAGTGTCTATGACTGTAATGCAATCTCTGTTCTCACAGTAGCTGTCCTTCAAACTGTTTTATAAATACAGTTGTTTTGGAAACTTTAAAGAGATTTAAAGTTACATTTCCACAAAAGCTGGAGATTTGCCAACATTACCGTTGCACTTTAATAAAGCGTGGAAAAACAAAATGATTGCCAATGTTTACCGGCTTCCTGGGAAATATAATATCCTTAGTGGGGGGACTAAATTTAGATCTGTAGTTTTTTTCTCCATGAAAGGGCGAAAAGTTAACTACATTCACTAAATGTAGCAGTGGATGTGCATAGCTTTATGTGGTCCTCTCCTTTTTTTACCCTCTAGTATAAATATGAGTGAATTTTCTGTACAACTTTTCTTTCATATCATATCCCTCAAGTAAAATCAAATGTTTCATCGTCACATTCCAATAATTTATACGTCAAACATTTCAGAGTGAATTGTTTCTTCCGGTGCAGCAAAACGCCACAATATTATCACAGAGTAAAAGAATATATAAGTACATACTATATATTCATATAATATCTAACTCCCCTTTTTTGGTGATACACTTTTTGAATCATAACTTCACAGCTCAGTTTAAATGCATATGCCAAGTGCCTGCGTTCGTCAGTAAAATTGATGTATGTGTGTGTGTGTGTGTGTGTGTGTGTGTGTGTGTGTGTGTGTGTGTGTGTGTGTGTGTGTGTGTGTGTGTGTGTGTGTGTGTGTGTAAGTCAAATATCTCTGAAACACAGAAGTTGGCATAAAAAGTTACTTTCAAAAAGAACAGATGGTGTTGAACTGTAGTCAAAATATTCCCCTTTGCATCAAAATCTGAGTCAGTTTTGGTTTGATGTAACATCTCTCCATAATGTACACTACAATAAAAAAAAATAAAAAAACAAGATTCTTCTATGGTTAAAAGCTCAAAAAACTTCAAGATCTCTTGCCTACATGAGCCATACTGTGAGCTGTGAACACTCGTAGTCCCAGACTCACATACTTCATTTCATCCAGTGTTGGTGTGGAGTTAGCCTGCAATACTTTGCAAAAGATCTGTTCGTCATAACACAACAACTCGAGTCAGTTAAAAGAGGACACACGCAGACAAAAAAACTGAGCATGTCCCACTTTGAATAAGGAAGAATGCTTTCAATAAAATAACAATTGAAAGAATAAAAAGACAGCAAACTTGGAGTTGGCTCAGTGTACCTCACGAAATCGGTTGGATTATCCACGCTGATGTCCTCTTCTTTGTCGGACTGCTGTGATTCAGTGTTTAACAAGTCTTTGCTGGGATTTCAGTCATTTGGGTTATATTTGTACCGTATACAAGACCCGTGTTGCCTGTAGCTTTTGACCGAAGCATAAAGATGATTTATGCATTGGGCTTTGGTATTTGTAGTATGTACAGTTGAATGTTGCCTGTGAGTGTGTGTGTGTGTGTGTGTGTGTGTGTGTGTGTGTGTGTATGTGTGTGTGTGTGTGTGTGTGTGTGTGTGTGTGTGTGTGTGTGTGCGTGTGTGTGTGCTTCTATAGCTGAAGCATCTCAGGTGGGCCATCATCTGGGAGAGATTTTTTATTCTTTTTTTAACTGTGTTAAATTAAATCGGCAATCGTTAAAAAACTATTAAAATAACAGTAAGAGGGGGAGGGGGGAGAAGTCCAAGTTTTTTACTGCCCAGCACTACTGGGGTCACACTGAAGCAGTCGTACAATGGAGGGGTCGTTCTTAGCTCCCTCGACAAACTCTTCAAGGGACAGTTTACCTGAGAGGAGAGAGAGAGAGTTTCTTGGTAAGTTGCCTTGTTTTAATTAATTGCGGTAGATCAAAGCTGATCAAAAAATTAGTGATGACAGCAAAGAGCATGTATCTTCCCAGAGGTGATGTGACAAGTTATTTTAGCATGTCTTGAAAATAATATTCAAAGCAGTACTGTTAGTTTGTTTCGTTATAGCTAGATTGCATATGAGCAGTGATGCCAGATTTTTATATTTTAAAAAAAGTGTCTTTCTTTTTTGGTAACATTTGTGCGGGTTCCCATGCCATTATAATGAGATTGATACTAGGGCACTGAGGTCAGTGGGCTGTACATGCAGTATAACTGATGACTATCAAAACCCAATGGCAAAAGGTCAAAACCTTTTTTCCATATATAGAGTAAACTAAGAGTTAAAACATTCATTTTAACAGAGACCAGGGTCAGATTTTTTTCTGACCAGCTCTCTCACTGGGGTCAGATTTTTAGTCAAACCCAGCAACACTAACTTGGATAAGGTTTGTTCGGGTAGATCCAACCTCATAATATCTGATGAGTCACTGTGTTTAAATAATAGATTTCCGAATTTAGACATGACATTCAATTATAGACCTTTAAAGACAAGCGTGAAGGCTCACCATCTCGGTTTGTGTCCATCTGCCTGAAGATCTTGTCTGTGCGTTTCTCAGGCGTGGACTCGTCCTCTGGCATCTTCATCACAGAAGAAACCATCTTGTAAATAGCCTGTAGACAGAAATGAATGGAAATATTAATACAGACTGCACTGGAATAGGCTAATCAAAGCCTTTGTGTTTCTTGCTACATCTGTCAAAATAAATCTGTTGTTTTGGTCTCTAATAATACTGTCGCCAAAGGTCACGAGAGTTTTACCTTTGTAAAAGTCAGAGTATAATACAATTCAAATGGTAGATATTTCAATCAAAGTACTTTTAACAGTTATTACTGAGCCACACAAGACAACAATGATAAAGAACCATAAAAAAGGCCATAAAGTGCGAACAGTCTGATGACATTTTCTCACAGTTATTACAGCCAGAGGCAAGACTGCAAGCGTGAAGCAATGTTGCATCAGTTGGATTGTTGCAAAGTGCAGAAGAAAAATGGAAAATCTCTGAAATATATATTCAACCTGTCAAATACTTATTTCTTCTGGGAGGAAGAGAGTTAAAGGATTGCTTTCATGTCATTATGTCATACACACACACACACACACACACACACACACACACACACACACACACACACACACACACACACACACACACACACACACACACACACACACACACACACACACACACACACACACACACACACACACACACACACACACACACACACACACACACACACGTAGTTAATAAAAATCACCTCATCTATTAAATTAATGAATGATGCTACACAAACTATTAAATAACATTTAATGATAGTAAGTTGGCAGCTCATATCTGAGAGGGAGAAGCCAGCAAATGTTTGGCATTCATTTTAGATAATTGATTAATTCATTATAATAAATGAAGTTCCTGTTGCTCAAGTAATCTAGGGTAAGATACGTAAGTTTGTTTGAGGGGAGGTCACCTGGATATCTTTGGGTTTTCTTTGGTCTTTTGGACATTTTCTAGACAATGAAAAAATAGTTCTCACTCGATAATGAAAATAAAGATTAGAAGACTGTGTCCTTTTTTATTTGCTGGATGTCATCCTGAGTCAATAGGAGGATCAGAGGAGGACCGCTCCCTTCTAGAAATACAGCCAAGTCTAATTTAGAGCCGTCCCAAGTTGAGATGAACTGTCGCTTTCTTAAATTACACAGCGGCTGGTTTTTCCTGCTGTGGGGCCGTCACAGAAGCAGATGGATATATGATGTAGCAGCTGGTGTGGATGACTGAGCTAAAATGCTGCCTCACTGCAGGAGTAGTTTCAGGACCGGGGGAACATGGCGTTACCACGATGGCATGCAGATAGCCCATTGGAAGACTAAGGGGCTATACAAAGCTAGTGGAGCAGAGAGGAGGAGTGAACGGCTGACAGAACGGAAATAAAAAAGATATCTAAAACAAAAGACCAAAACCCCTTACCGATACGATCTCCAGCATCTCCGCCCTGCTGATGTATCCGTTGCCGTCCAGGTCGTACATGCTGAAGGCCCACTTGAGCTTCTGGTCCAGGCGGCCGCGCGAGGTCACGCTGAGGGCGATGATGAACTCCCGGAAGTCGATGGTGCCGTCTCCGTTGGCGTCAAACGTGCGGAAGACGTGCTCGGCGAACTTTGAGGCGTCTCCGTACGGGAAGAAGTTGGCGTAGATCTTCTTGAACTCCTCCATGGAGAGCGCTCCGCTGGGGCAGTCCCGCAGGAAGCCCTTGTACCATTCGGTGATCTCGTGCTCGGTGAAGTCCGTGTTGTCGATCAGGTCCTGCATGACGTCGGGACGCAGCTTGCTGTTCTGTTTGCCCATGGCGGAGGTCTGTGTCGAAAGGCTGTGTGGGCAGCGGCGCTTTAGACCAAGTGCTGAAGAAGTGTAAGATAATAGAGAGAGAGAGATACGGAACAAAAAAAGTTTGTTAAAAATAAATCGGGAAAATGACCTTGAGCCAAAAGAGACACGGATGGAAGGACACTGATGTCTAATGCAATTGAACACATTAAAAATAAGATGGAATAACTTCTCAGTTGTATAGGCCTACACAGCTTTTATAGCTTTAGCTTTTCTTAAAATACAAAAAAACAAATCCCCTCATAAAACCAACAAAAGTAGGATTAAACCTTGCAATGAATGACTGAATTTTTATCCACTTGGGGGCACTGGCAAAAAAACAACACAAACGTATTATCGGCTCAGTTTTTTTGGGGTTAATATCAGCTCCTGATGGAAATAGCTTCATCTTTAGCTGTCTAAAGGGAGGCACCAAAAGAGAGGTTAGATTGGATCTACTTATTAAACTCCTTAAAGTGGCTTCAGGATATGCTTAGCTTACCACCTCTGCTAAATAGTTTCCCATGGCAAACCCAATATGGCGTTTCGAGATTGTCAAAACATTATGTGTTTCTCATCTAAACTATATCACAATGTTGTTATTACAAAGAGATGTAACTGAAACTAGATTTTTACTTTTTTCATTTCTTATTTTGCACGTTACAAAAGGAAACAACCCAAGATGCAAAGAAAAACTAATGATAAAGCAGAGTATGATCCTCTGGTGGTCTTGTGCACCTGCAAAGCCCCCTATTCACTTGCAACACGAGACCACCAAATGCTTTAAAAGGTGCACAACTACCACAGAAGAGCAACTACACCCACACTCCAAGCCAATGCATGTCTCTATTATATGCCTGTGCGTGCACCACTGCAGATGCACTTCCATTTCCTTCAGGAACTACGATGCCGATGCCCCCACATACACACACACACACACACACTCTCTGAATTAGTTGAGATCGTTTTTTTAATGACTTTGGGTTTTCATGAGCTTTCTTGAAATAAACCCTGCAGAAAAAGAAAGACTATATATTCAGCAAACCTCAAGTTCAATTTACGTAGTGTATAATGGCTATCCATTGTAGCGAATGAGTCGTGCGGAAAGTGAACGTGAAGCATTAACACTCGGCAGAGGATGCGGTTCATCATCTAACCCTGCAGCTAATGTGCTTAGTGCTTTCCCTTGCCACGCTGCTATGTGCAGCGCAGCTCGCATGCTAGAGACTTGAGGGGAGCTATTTAAAGCTCAGCAGAGGATGAAAACAGATAAAATCAGCCGTGTAAAGACACAGGCCAAAGCAAATTATTGTAAAGGTAGATTCTAGTGACTAAGAAGTAAAAGTCTTTCAAATCTTGGCTTCCAGTCAATGTCCGTTGAATCTTTTACATTGTTCAAAGGGCTAACATATTAACATATAATTCATAAAATTAAACATCATATGAGGAACTTTAAAATGTTTATGAAACATGTCTCATTTTTCCTCTGATGATCAAAAATGATCTGTAACAGTAAATGAGACCATCAGTGAAAAGAAAACTATTTTCATACAGATATTACTAATAAATGCCTTTGCACGTCTTCGATTTTACGTTCCTGGAAAGTGGCCACTCAGTAGGAATATGCTCTTCTAGCCAATAACGATGAATGAACTCAGCGTTCATGAAAAGTGCTGCTACAGTGATGAAAAAAAAAACTCAACAAGAAACGCTTTAACAATAAAGTATACAAGCAGAGACAGGGAAACATGACAACACAAATTAATCTCTAACCTTTGGTATTTGATTAAATTAAACAGTAATAGCAATCAGCAATTGTAAGGAGTCTTTATCTCCCTTAACTTCATTCTCACATGTTCCATACACAACCAGCTTAATCCTTTAATTAACTCATGGTAAACATTGGGCCCTGGCAATATGGCAGCCACCTCTAATGAGTTCCCTGCTGCTGTTACCTATAGTTTCACTTGGTGAAAGCTGGAGCAGCGTGAGAAGCAGATTAACACCTGTTTAAAAACCCTCACCAGTCCAATGTGAATTGGTGATACATAGACTGGAAAGTGTGTCTTCTATTAAATGAAACCGAGTTTATATTACTCAAACCTTGGAGGTTTAATACATATACTTTATGTGCTTGTGAACAACAGTCCGGGCATTAAAGGGTCTTTTTCACAGCTGATTTTAGATTTTGACTCATCATAGATGGAAAATCACAGGTGTTATGATATTTATAATGGATTTATTCAATTCCAAGTGTCACATACACAAATGTTCAGTTAGATTTGCTGTATGACCATGATATAAACTCACGGTTTGTGAAGAAGATCACAATCATACATTTCGCAGCACGGAATGGCTCATCACGGTGTTTCTGAGCTCACAATGAAAGTCTGTATTTAAAAAAAATAAAAGTCTAAACACAAGACGTAAAAATGCATCAGCCATATTTTTTTTCAATCTTCAATGAAGTAAGTCCAACTGAAATCACAATGAGTCATCCCTTTTTATATTCAGTAAGGACCGCACTAGCATCAACCAAACAAAAGTGACATTTGCACATTCATTGCACGTTTACATGCACACATGTTCCTATCTGGCAAACTGATGTTAGCTGTGCTCTGACTGCCTCCATTCATTTCCTTCATGCTCGCTCTGTCTGTCTTTTTTCCCCATTCTCTGGGACTGCCACTTACTCTGCAATCTGCATTTTAATTGCTTAATGGATTGCGGAGAGTGTCCGTGATTATAGAAGCTGGTTGTCATGACAACTGACCATACAAGTCACACAAAAATAAATATTACTTTACACAACGCCTTTGGTACACAATAGCCTCTAACAACGCTTTCTGTGGAGACTGCCGGACTATTTAATTGTTTGCTTTTAGCCGTTGTTCTAATCACACAGAGTTCCTTTCAGCCAGACTTTTTACAAATTAATGTGCAAGAACACGACTAAAAAAAAAGAGACGACTAAAATGTTTTTCTCCCCATTACTCTAAATGAGGGACGGAAAAGTTAATTAGTGTTGTTCTGACTGGCTACAACAACAACAACAAAAAAACTTGTTTTTCTATAGTAAGGCTTATTTTTATTATCCATGTGATTGCACGTTCCCAAGATAACGCCCCCGACCAACCGTCTAAACCCAGAAGATATTTAATTCACAATGACCTCATACGGAAAGAAGCCAAAATGACTATTCTTTTGTATTTTCTGCTTGAAAAATTACTTAAAAACTAATAATATTGACTAAATAATTATTCTACTATACGTTTTAGTGCAATTTTAAAATCCATATTAAAATTGATCAAATTAATAAATTGGATTTTACATGCAAAAAAATTAGCAATTAGTAGCTAAAAACAAGCTACTTGGTATGAGTTATGGTAAGTTTTGACTCTGCATTCCCCAAATATAATTTCAGATAATAAATTGACATTAATATAATCAATTGGATAATCTGTAGTAGTCAAAACAACCATCTCATGTTATCAAAAACTGTTTGCTAGTTTTTCAAAACAACAAGCATTGACATTGAGAGAGTAGTTTGCATGATACTCCCTGTGGGTTTTTGTTTAGTTTCCTCCCGCAGTCCACAGACGTGCAGGTGAGGTTAATTCTCACGGTTGACACACTCTTTTCAGAGGCTGGAGGCCTTTTACTCTCCCTGTCACTCATTTCCCTTGATAACACTTTACTTTATTTTCCCCTACTTGCATTTATAGGCACTAAGCAGCATTATATATGTTATACAATTGTTAATAACGCGTTAAAATGACGTTTTCAGCAAATAAGAGTAGTGTAAGTGTTTAATAAAGTACAGTATTTGTCTGCTTTCTTTAAGTACTTCTCCTATAAAAACCTATTTTATATTACTACTATGTTTCAAAATATCTTTCCAAGATGGAACCTTTCCCTTTTTCTTCTCCCTCTATGTGAAATTCAATTCAACAGGGAAATAAAAGCTCAGTTGTTAGAGCAGCTTGGCCATCAATCATAGGGTTGGGAGGTTGTGTAAACTTAAGTATGTGAGGGTACAAATGGAAGTTGTTTTGTACAAAAGTGTCTGCCAAATGAATGTATTAAAATGTTATGTCTTAGGCTAACACTGCACACTTCGCGTGCCTCTCCTGGCTGAAGGTTTCGGTGTTATTTCAGAAGGAGAAATGATGCGATGAGAGCTCAGAATCACCGCTGAACATCTCGTCAACTTGTTGCCCTAAGAACTCGTCTATTTCTGTCTCCCAGCCTACAATTAACGGTTAAGACTCTTACCTGCTGCTGCTGGAAGAACCTTTGACGGCACCGTTACATAACCGTGGCTTTGACAAGTGGACAAGTCACGTGGTGGGGCCAAGTTTTTCTACATCCACCAACTCAGGCTGCTGCTGCTTTTTAAGCTCATGTATGGTCTTTTGAATGCAAGAAAATAAGAAAAACAAAATGCCTTAAAAAATTACATTTTAAAATGGCTTTTTATATTCAATTAACTATTTTATATAATAAAGAAAAGCAGCTGAATCCAGTGGCTGGTGTTTTTTGACTAGTTACATATAGTGACATTAATCGATCAATCATCATCAAATCTAATATTTGTTGCACAAATATTAGAACAAATGTAATCTTTGTTGAACAAATATTGGAGTTGAAAACATTTAATGATGAATATAAATGGTTTCCAATTGAAGACAGGCGCATCAAATCACGCATTCAGGGCCATGTTAGGTTTAAAAAAAATATATATTGGGACCATAAGGATATCTGATCTTCAATACTTTCATTTAGCAAATATGAACATGTTTTAACCCTTTCTCTCACATCATCTGCCAAACTGCAGAAGAAATAAGGTGGTAAAGAACGTTATCAATAAAGCTTTCCTCATTCAAACTTTTTGACATGAAGCAGATTCTAAAAATCGTAAATGTATCAGTCAACTGACAGAACATTAATTTGGAAACTGTTTTAATTACTGTTAAAATGAATCTATTATTTGTTTAAGTTAAGACATGTTTCCCCGTTAGCAATTCACTGTTTCCCAAATTCAAAATTTTAAAGATTTTTCTATGATAGTAAAAATTTATATATTTGGGTAATACAAAGTAAATCAATTTAAGACTCTGGGAATTCTGAATTAAATAATCTAATTATTAACAGGGTAATTAAGAAAATATCCATTGCTTGTGATAAAAATGTATTTGATACCTGATAGACACATTTTGGTCAGGAATCAAAAAGTATTGAGGTGATGAGGAAAATACAATATTTACTTTTGAACTACCGACATGAAGCCAATATGTTTGTACTTGAAAATAATATTTGCTCAATGCTGATCTGAGTCCACGTGGCGGCATTCATCCCAGGACATCTTGTTGTCCACTTACGTAACAGGCAGAAGTCTCCATTTATATCCTGCAGGTAAACCTCCTTAAACCAAAGAGTCTCACACAGATAATCCAAGAAAAGAGAAAGTGTGTGTGTGTGGGGGGGGGGCTGACATAGAGCCGGGGTGACTGAAAGAGACCTAAACACCACGTATAGCATCTTTATGAATTATACATTCATAAGGCAACATGAGCCATCTGCGACTGGGCTGCAGTCATTCTCCACCTAACAGACAAGTGATTATTAGACCTGCAATCTGATATTGACACACACAGGTCAAACTGTAATAATGACCTTTCATCTCAGCTGGGTAACAAACTGAGAGGCTGAAGCTCAAATCAAATTTGAATGTTTCTTCTCTACTATTTGAACAAGTAATCATCAGCGGTTCTGTTTGGCGTCATCTGTGTTTTACTAAGGCAGTCCAACAACAGCTTTAAGGTCTAGACACCGACCTTAACAATGTGCTGAAATAGTGTGGAGTTCAGCCTTGAATAATTATTATATTTTTAGTTTTGTAGGGAGCAGCTTGAAATGGCTCACATTCACATATTTTTACTTATATTGTACATTGTCATTTCTTTACTTTATTGTATTTTGCATATATTGTAAATAATGTTCATCATATTGCACTTTCAATGTCTATACTTTTCTATACAGTTTGGTTTTGCCTTACTTTTTGCACTATTTAGAATGTATTTCTATATATTACTATATATTACAACTTATCTTTTTTATCCTTTATTGCCCCGTGGGTCTGACCGAACCGTGGTTTTGATTCCTCTATATGTCTTGCACATATTGCAAAAAATTTACAATAAAGCTGACTTGACTTGAAAACAGAGAGGGCCACAAAGCAGCTGGCAGAGCTGCAAAGTCTCTGCAAACTTGTTTCATATCCTTTTGGCTTCCAAAGCATTAAAGTCAGTACACATGTTCTAATCTAGAGGACAGGATGGAGCGACCTTTTGTGCATGAAATTCTACCGTCAAACCAAACACTAAAGCCTTGCAAAGCCCACAAATGTCCCCTTTAACCTTTCTACTCAGCACATCAACACCAGCAGTGAGTGTGTGTGTGTGTGTGTGTGTGTGTGTGTGTGTGTGTGTGTGTGTGTGTGTGTGTGTGTGTGTGTGTGTGTGTGTGTCAAATGCAATCAAGTACAAAACTGATATGGTAACAAACTTTCTGTTAACACCAGTGATCTTACAGCTCATCAAAGACTCAACCGAAGACCATCGGCTGTTGGATGTGAGGAACTCAAAGCTCCACAAACAGTCTGTTGAGCATCAGCACATCACGTTGATATGAAATAAGAGGTGAAATACTTGTTGACTTCTCATTTGTGACATTTTGGATACTCTATACTTTTATTTGCAATCACATCATGTATTAAAAGCAGCACACTTCTCACCCCCGTCCAACGCTGCCAATGCTGCATGGCATAGCTTTGGGAGCGCCCGCACTCATGTTACAATTACCGTGACGAGCGCCGCTCAATGTAGCGTGCTTTAGTGGCTCCTTGAATATCTAGGATGCAACTCTATCTTACTGTGTTAAGGTCAAGGCCCGTCAACTGCTGGTGCAACCTGTGCCACAGTCTCGGGGAGCTAAAATCTTCAAAATAACATTTGTGCTGTCAAAAAGTATGAGTAAAATGCAAAAAAAGAAAAGAAAAGTGGGATAAAGTAGAAATCAGACATGTGATATGACAGTAAATTAAATATATTTGGGCTTTGGACTGTTGATCGGACAAAACAAGCAAGAAGACTATGAGATACAGAGATGACGATGTGAGTATGGTTAATTGAGACAATAATCCACAGCTTGCCTTGATCCATAATTTAAAAAAACAATAATTAGTTGCAGCTTACTCCACCAACAGTGCAAACATAAAACAGTTTCAGATCAAACTGAACACAATCTAAAAATGGCCACTTTTACTTTGTTTATTACAACATCGTTTCAATGGACATCAGTGAAATGTGATATTGGTAAATGCTTTAACACATCCAGCAAAGCGACATTGGTGCAATTGACAAGGTCTTTTTCATTTAATTTTTAAATCAAAAACACCCTAAATCAGTCACCAACTGTGCTTTTCTTGAAATTAAATATACATTTAATAAAAATAAATAAAAAATGTCTAGCCCCAAATGTTACTTAAAAATCCCATCATCCTGCATTTCAGAAAAAAAAAAAAAAAAAACGCAACTTCATCATAATGCAGCACACACACACCAGCTCCCATTGTCAGCCGGAGAGCTTCGTGCGTCAAGGCTCTGCAGAGAAACGCACGATCATGACAGAGAAGCCATTATGGAGGAGTGAATTAGAACAAGATAGAAAATAAATGAAAAATAAACGTTTCACTGGCAACTGCAAGAGGCAGGCAGGCAGGACTGGACAAACACACATGTGGGTGCTCGCCACCACTCACACCCTCGCAGCAAATTGTCACTGATTGCACGAGGAGGATGCTGTTGACTTTGCACTGAATATCTAAATGTACCTCTCCCTCCGTAACACCCTGTTGTAAAGACAAAAGCTGTAGAGATGGAAATGTCAAACGGTGCAATGACTAAACAACTCCTACCCCCCTCTCTCTACCAGTGATTTCTATCCAAAATGTTATCTGGAGTGCGACAACAAGCCAGAAGCTCCATCCTTTTGTCTATTTCTTTATCCATTACTCCGGTCCCATCCCCCGTATCAGTTGTATCTTCCTCACACCCCTCCTTTTTTTCCAATCACTTCCTCTTTTTCTCTAAAAAGCTCAAATTAAATTTAAAAACAAAGAAAAAAGTGCACCGACTGCTGCCTAGACATAGAGCATAACTACAGGAGGATGCTGCCAATGCGGTCAGTATGGCCCAAAACAAACAAACCCACAAGACGCCCACGCAGACCCAAAATAGAAACATCTGTTCAAATTTAGCGTGCATCTGTAAGACCTCAGCATCTTGAAATCTTTGTGACACCAAGGGGGCTATTACTCGACTCCACCCTTGTGTCAGCAGCACCTCCATAGGCCTTTAAATGTCCTTTCCGTGTTGTTTGGCTGCCAGAGGTATTTCACTTCCAGATTTTCGGAAGCTTCCCATTATCACTGTAACATTCCTCTCCTTCTCTGTCCACTCATCTTGTTCTTCAGTCCTATTTTAGTCACATGATTGTTAGATGGAATCCTAAAACCAGTTGTCTCCCCACTGATAAAGTAGTTTAATGCAGGGGTGCAGGCGTGCAAGGTGCAACTATTGACTAGTGTCACTATTGTTTTAATTTTAGACAGACTACAGCAATATACTCACATTTTGAGTGAATGTTTTTGCATTTCCACTTGAAGAATGAATTTAGCTCTTATTACAATGAGATTTTTTTCCTGCACTAATTCAAGTTAAATTGTAGGCTATGGAATTTATAAGATACATGGGACTATGGTGAGATAAAACGAGCAACAAAGAATATTGTGATGGACATTTTCTTAAATGATTCACAGTATAGCCTATAGTAGGCTAGATGTAAAATGAAATAAACTGTTAGTTGCCAACTGCAGTACAAAAAAAGATTTAACAGTTTAGCTTGATCTCGATTAATTTCCTGTCAACTATTTCATATGTTCATGATTGATTTTACGGCCCTGACTTCTTATACAACTACCGTACCGTCTCTTTCCCTGGTTTTTGAATAATTTGAAAACTATTTTACCACAGCCGATCATGCAACGGCTCCCAAGATAGTCTGCTCATTATAGTCAAAATACCATCTCAATGAGAGCTAGAATCACCTCTCTACCAATCCTTTCAAAACAAAACAACAAACAAACAAAACTCAACCATTGATTCATATATTTCCTGTTTTAATCCTATGGTTTTAATCCAATGACTGATTGATGAGTATTCGCTGAAATGAGATCCCCTGCCTTTTACTCAGCCTTGCGTTGTATCAAGACTCCCCTTTCACTTCCTGTCCTCAATCCTCCACTCATTGCAACACTTAAAATGTGGAGTGTGTATGTGTGAGGAGTGAGGACAACAACAAACACCTCTCCCAGTCTCCCCCCGTAGGTTAGACGGTAAGAAGAAGAACAATAAGCCTCATCCGATTAGAAAATCTGGCGACGGCTTTATCCGCTATTAGCATCTTGTAACTCTGTTGCACCGCAAAGTTATGTGGAAGGAAAAAAAAGGCTCAAATACTTTCATGACTGTGATATTACACAAACGAATAAAAGTGTGAGGAAGAGTTTTTGAGAGTGAGGTAGCTGCTTCAACACGTAGGCTACATGATTGCAAGCAAAATAAAAATAAATGTAAAGTAACAGGAAGCGGATAAACTGCAAAGGGAGGGACGGGACACATTAGCAGCAACTTACCTCGCTTTTAAGTTGCTTGTGGAAGTCCTGTCTAAAACAAAATAGTTTGTCTAATTGGCCATTAGCTCCGGGTCGGCCGAGCGAAAGGTGGAGAAAATAAAAAGTTTCCACCGGCAACAACAGGTTGCAGGAGCCGGAGTTTCTCTTTTGCTCTCGGTCCAAACTCCACTGAGGTTTTTCCCAGAGCCGCTGCACAGACTCGGTTTAGCCCCGGCTGCCTCTAGCCGTGACGTCAAGACTCGCTGAGCACGTGGTGCGGGCGGCGGCCAATGGGAAGCCGCAGTCGTCCTGGCAACAAGAACCACTGCACCTGGACGGTCATGAAACAAAACCCGCACACAAGAAGTTATGCATGTTCTTCTGACTGGAAAATAAATAAATAAATACAAATTTAAATTCAATAAAGTAAATACATGGTTATAATGTGAACAAAATATCTTACAGTTCTCTGGTATAACAGTGACAGTTTGGTGTGTGTTTATTAGTGCCTTATTAGGCTATAGCCTATGTTTACATTAGGACTGAAGCCGGTTTATATTTATAGGCCTAGGCCTATAAATAGTTAGACTAGGTCTACATTAGGCCTAATTCCCATAAAAAGCCTACATTGTATAAACTAAAGCTTTATTCTCATTTATTGTCTAGTTTTTTTCTCTATGCCATCCTTATGTCTATGGAGCATAGGCCTATTCTTATAGCCTATTTATTTGATCTCTTCATCAAGTCTCTTTTGTACAATTTCCATTTGGGGATGAATAAAGTAGTAGCCTATATCTCTATCTATCTATCTATCTATCTATCTATCTATCTATCTATCTATCTATCTATCTATCTATCTATCTATCTATCTATCTATCTATCTATCTATCTATCTATCTTTCTATCTATCTATCTATCTATCTATCTATCTATCTATCTATCTATCTATCTATCTATCTATCTATCTATCTATCTATCTATCTATCTATCTATCTATCTATCTATCTATCTATCTATCTATCTATCTATCTATCCATCTATCTATCTATCTATCTATCTATCTATCTATCTATCTATCTATCTATCTATCTATCTATCTATCTATCTATCTATCTATCTATCTATCTATCTATCTATCTATCTATCTATCTATCTATCTGATGTAGCCTTTTTCACTTTTTGTGCAACCATGCAGAGAACGTGTGTCCTCCTTAGTTTACATCTGCCCAAATTCTTGTTTCAAATAATGCAGTTCAATGCAAATGTGTCTTCATGCAAATGCATTTTCCAACCACAGTTTTTTGCATGACTTTTGTGTGTCTATCGGTCTGTGCGATCTGTCTTGCCGTTTTTCCTCTAATGAGGGGTATTTGCAACATAGTCCTTTGAGATCAGCAATTCAATTGAAAAATAAATAGGTTAAATATTTTATTTTGGCATTCCCTCACAAAACCTCCAGTTGATATGTCCAGTTGTCGCGCCAACATGATAAGCTGTTTTATTTTGGGATATTGCATGATGATAATAATGATGAGTAAGATTATGGGATGACAACCAACATGCATTTGCTGTGTGACCCAGTACAGGTGTTCCCATGCAGGCACATTGGGAGCCATGCTTTGCCTAAGATGATTAGTGGAAGTCAAAGCCACGGGGCTTATTCAGCCACTGTTCCAGGGAGCATTTTCTTAATGGCCTATAGAGTGAGAATCCTTTCCGAGTGTTGAGTCAGCAATATTCTGAACAGATAGGACGATCCACTGCATTCGAAAACCAAACATAAAAAAACATGTTTGAAATATCTGGAAAAACAGTGAGATAGAATTACACGTTGCACTGCTCTGTACAAACAATCTTAAAATAGCTTTAAAAATAAATATATGTAGTCGACGTCCTATCTTATCTGGGGTGCATTTAGAACCAATGTGCCTTGAAATGTTGGTGGTAAATGTTCTTATATAAACCCTCACACTGTCATGCATGGACATTCAGGAAACTGAGACGCATGCATGATTGCATTCACCAATGGTGACACAGGCAACATCAAAGATGATGATGATGATAGAGATGCAACAAAGAGACCCTACCAAGACTCACATCGTGGTTCATTGTCAGTGTCTCATCCACTGAGTTATATGGACACCCCATTGGAAAGCATGATCCCATACATTTATATGAAGAAGAAAACATTAATATCAAGTTTTCACAAACAGTACTGTACACAAAATGCCATGCAACCTGTGATCGTGATGAGAATAATACAAAAATCTCTAATAATGTTAATACAAAATATTGGTTTTGTTTCACATATGTCAGTTTCCTTTATGCCATCTTTATGTTCTTTCTTAACGACAAATATAATTGGCAGGTTTGAAGCAATAATTCAGCTGATGAAAAATCAATAAATGAGTCTTTTTATGTTCAAATAAAGACCATCAGTGTTTGCTGTACCATTGCAGTTTCAGGGTGAGTAACTCACTGTTTGACATTGTTATGCTGTGAGTTTTTGGCTTAAACCAGCAAAAAAAAAAAAAGATATTCACACTTAACAGAAGTGAAGGCTCATCAGAGTGTTTGACCCTGAGGGAGAGTCCCTTTGTACTGTGGAGCTATCACTGCAACCTCTGACTAATAGGTTTGCATAACATTGATCTGACTGTGCTGTCTGCTGAAGAGCAATCCCCATCTCTGCACTCCTTACACATGCACACATACACACATATAAACAGACCAGTGATGCCTGCTCAAACGTCAAGAGCCTTTGTAATGGAGAGCCACCTTCTAAATCAGCCGGCCCATGGCTCTACACAGGCTCTCATTGGGTAACAGTGGCTTTAGAGACAAGGCTAAGTAGCCGATGATGGATGGAGAAGCTACTGAGCCGCACAGTGGAGGACCAGCAACCTCTTCTCAGTGATTATCTATTACCTAACCAGGAGGAGGTAACCTTGTGCTGCACTGAGTCCGCTGGGGAGAGTGGCCAAAGTTTAGAGGTGAGCTAAGCACCCATGGCAGGCATGACCTGGCAGAAGACTGTGGCCTCAGTGAGAAAAGGCCATTGAAAGTTACAGAAGTAAAACTGAAATTCAACTGTAAACTGCCTCATAAAGTTACTGCTTTATTTACTGTTACTGTTCTCGTTTCTATTGATACATTTCTGAGCAATATATGATGTCATGATCTGGTGTGCCAAGCGTGGCTACAGATGTCTGGTAAGTGTGGATGCTCAAAGTTTCCACTTTAGGGTTTGTTCCAATACCCATACTTCACTACTATTTAGTATGGTAGAAAAAGATTTAGGATATCCCAATACATGATGCCAAATGCAGTGTGCCAAAACATGTCCTACAACATTCGCTCCCAATATACACAAACCAGCATGCTTTTTTGGCTGTGCAGCAAAAGTTATGTCACATCGACTGAGCTTCCGAGTGAAAACAACCAGCGTTGTTATAGATATACAAGAAAAAGAGTCAAGTTCAAGGCACAATGTTGTGACGAGATATACATGTATAAGTATGCCCCAATTGTATGCAAACTGAATGCAAATTATGTACTTTTTATGGACAGTATGTCATATAGTACAGGGAAAGAGTGTGTGGTCTGTAATGCAGGGAATGGTGTGGGTCACTGGACACCAGAGAGGTGCAGGTGACCACTGACAGCAGTCAGAGAACAAGGCCTGTGATTTCACTGCTGTGCGTCATGAGCAGTAGACTAATGCTCAGGCGGACTGGATTATCCAGCAGGTGCAGGACATGCTGAGTCTTGCGTGTTGAGCTTCTTCAGAACCCTTAGAGACAATCAGGTGTGAATGTGAAGCGTGCCTATGGGTGTGTGTCTGTGTGTGTGTGTGTGTGTGTGTGTGTGTGCGTGTGTGTGTGTCTCCTGGTTTCCTGCGAGACAAACAGTACCTGCAGGAAGGGAAATCCTCCTGAAAGAGTCCAGGAACAATTTGGGGAGGAAAGCCTAAGCCACTGAATACATTGTTGTTCTGCAATTTGTGGAAAAAGTTGCAGACAAGCATGAAAACAGTGGCAAATGCACAGTCAAGAAGAAATAAGCACTAGAGAAATTGCTGATATCTGGAGAGTTAAATGCATTCCATGCAAGTCCAGCTACGGTATACGAACACACACACACACACACACACACGCACACACACACACACACACACACACACACACACACACACACACACATACACACACACACACACACACGCGCACACACACACGCACATGTGCAAATCCATTGTGCAATTACACATGTAGATAAAGGATCCATTTAGATGTTTGTTAGTTCATAGACTCACAATTTCAAACAACTAGATTACAGTCAGTAGATATGTCAACATCACAGCAGCACAATGAAACACGCTGCACACTTTTTGTTGTATTTCGCCATTGTATATTGGCACCAGGGTCTAGAATAATTTAATTGGTAAATATCTCACTTATTGAAGGCATGTACCCGCATCACTTCTGATTATTTAGTAGAAAAGAGTTATATAGTATATATAGAATCTGTCTGTCTCCACTGTAGTTTACCTCTGCCAAATGAAAATGAAAATGCAAGACAGTGGATTTGACAACGCAGCACAAGCCCATGTAGGGAAGTCATATGCATTGTTTCTGAGAGTTTTATTTTTATCCGTTGAGAGGAGGCTGAGTGAGAAGCATCCCCATCTACACCGTGACTTCAAAGAGCTGAGTCAGGATAGAGCTGTGGACTCACGTCAGCAATCTATAATGAAGAGGAGGCTGCACTTGTGACGATCAGGTATAAGTGCCCACCTGTCTGCAAACATGACACCATGACATGCAACACAATAAATGCTATTGCATTGAGCCGTGGGTTAAAGGGAAGGAGGGGTGGTGCGATCAAATGTCTCCATGAAACATGTGGGATTTTTTTTGCACACAAACAAAAGAAAACAGGTCTCCTCTGAGTACTGATGTGACATGAATCATTTACTTCCATATTCGTTATTGATCTTAGAAGAGCATCGTCAACAATATCCTATAAATGCTGCGTGATGAAGCAGGGATAATATTGCTGTGTCTACCACCTGAGTCAGCACTTGGCTAAAAGGCCTCCTGCTGTCAGACATGGCGGCAGTTGGAACTGGAGCCTGGCTGGATCTGAACTGGCTTAATAAAAAGTCTAATGGACTCTGGACAGTATATAGAAGGAGGAAGAAGGTTGTACCCTCAGATTCACGGAGGAGAGAGAAAGAGAGGAGTGGAAGGGAAGGGAGAAGGTGGATGAGAAAAGTTGTAGAGTTGAATGTTTGGAGGAGCGGCCTGGTGACTGAGGGGCAGAGAAGAGGAGAGACAGACAGAGGGAGGGATGAGGAACTGCATGAAGGACAGGTGAGATTATGCAACAGTAAAGAAGCAGGTAAACAGCATGCATGAGCGCCAAGCGCCACACACACAGTGAGGTGAGAAAAAAAGACTGTAACTTTTGTGAGCTCAGTGAAATCAAAAATGAAATGCAACTTATTTTGCATTGTCCATTTTACCATGATTTGAGACTAGGGATATTCAAGAAAGTCAATGTAAAGGGAGTTTATTATATGCAGGAGACAGACATATGCAATTGCTGAATTTATTGAAAATACCTCGGCTAAGAGAAAGATGTCTATTATTTGATGTTTTTTTTGTTATTACAGTCCTCCTGGCCAATAGGGGGCAGCACTGGCAGGTTGAAACGCCTATACCCACAGACTGCTGCATTCTCGGTGGCTCTATGCATCGGGGACATGCCTAGTAACTTATTATTGTGGTCTAACTATTTTTTAACAGGACTGTCTTGTCCGGCTTATAGTCGTCCTGTCATCCTGACTGTCTACTGACAGTCTCCTTGATCATCCAGCTGTGACTGTCTGCTTCTACCTTCAAAGAGGTGAGTGGCACAAATAAACACACTCACACGGTCTGCTATTCGTGTGATATGCTATTGCAAATATGAAACACAAATCCCACACAGATGATATGGGCAGCCCTACACCTGCACAACGCTGGAACCCATTTAAAACTAGTGAAGTCATTGCGTTGTCTCACAAACACCCACAGATTAAGGTGTTACTGCCACCCAGTGGTTGCACATTTACAGGACAAGTGTGTCCCACTGCAGGTTTGAATATTTGAGGTTTAAAGGCTCTTAAGTAGGTGTAAAGGGTTTTGTAGTTTTAGTGTTGAATGCTCATCCAGAAGCAGCCTACACACGTGCTGTATAAATAAAGTAAACTGACTTTCATTCCTTGTGGTTGAGCAAATGATGGCTTCACTGGCTTGATGAGCAGTATGGCATTGCTAAAGGCAAGGCCAAGCAGCAGTTTTGATTTTAATGGGAAAAAAATCCCACCTTGACTTTATTGTTATTTTTATGTTATTATTTCTCACACTTCCATAGTTCTCCTATTGCTGTTTTGATTTGCATACATGTCCTGCATGTGATTAATAGATCTTTGTGGGTCATTTATTTTGCTGGTTAACTGCCTGTGTGCATGAATGCTCTTCCATTTCCAATTAGTATGTGCTGCTGGCTCTGCCCCTTTGAGGGATAATTAGTTTAAAAAAAAATCTAATCAGGACATGACAAGCAGAGACAGTTGGGGTAGAGTTTACTGGATAAAGTAAGTAATTTGTGAATGATGATCAACCAGCTGAATTTATATTTCCATGCGGCAGTTTTCTTCTCAGTATACAGGCTCTTTATGGCTGGCATTCAGTCTTGTGCAATCACTGCCCTGAAGCTTCTGCCGGCCCAGTCATGGTCAGTGAGCTAAATGAATAACTCATCTTAGTCACTGAGTTGTAGTCCATCGTCGCTGCGCTGCTTCTGAAATGTAGTCTTAGGGTGTATTCACACATGCCGTCCCTGCGTTCCAATACCCGTTCAACAGGCCCTCGTTCACTTTCCCTAGGCACTTGCCCTCGGGGGAATCCCCGCCGCCATCTTAAGTGTCGTTCCAATTGTCTGGAAACTGAAGTGAACTTCGTGAGATAGACCCTCGGAGGGCTGAGTGATCAAGTGAACATCCATGGTCACTCCGAGGTGGATATCACCCACAGTGCATTGCAATTCGTCGTCTTCTTCTTCTCCTTTTATTTTCCGGTAGACTGTATGCTTTTAGGGACATCGCGGCCACCCGCAGGACAAATATATATATATAAATATATTCCAAAACGCCTCAATTAGGCTATCCTATTTCCATACGAACAATCCAGTGAAAGTATTGCAGTTTACACATTGCTGCTATAACACAGATGGCTGCCAATTAGAGGACTATTTAAAACAAATGTTTTTGGTTGAAACTAACATAAATAAGAAAATATGTCAGAGCAAACAATTTACATGTGTAAGTAACAATATCTTGATAATCTGAGTTACCGTGTCGAAATTCAATGTTTGTTATGCTATGGGAATGGCTTTCTGCAACATAGGCTACCTTAGCAGAATGTTATAATTCTGTATTATTTGCATTCAGATTTACCTATGTAACTGACGGTCCATTGCGACTACAAGGGCAAGTGGGTTCCATTTAAATCCCCCGCTCCTCCCCCGCCCAGTCTCCCTCCGCTCTCCAAGTTCCCTCCGTGCAACGTATGCTGTTACGTCATACCAAGGGCTGAGGGTAAATGAACGAGGGGAAGTGCAACTACTATTGGAATGCAGCTCGTGTTTAGTTCGGTTGAAACGAACTCAGATGCACTTCTGCCTTCGGTGCGCATCTTTCAGGCAGGTGTGAATACAGCAATCGCACTCGGGTGCGGACCAAACAAACGCTCCGAGACCCAGCTGAAGAGGTAGTCTCCAAACGCACTCTGCTGCAGTTCGTTTGTGGTGTGAATTTGTTCGGACTCAATCCGACCCAAATGCAGGAGGCACTGTGCCTTTTTTTTCTTTTCTTTTTTAATAAATAGCCGTCAGCTTCACATTATGGGAAAGTGTTGTTGTCGCCATTGTTAGGACGATAAGTTGTGGTTTGACCGGGAGCCCAGAACAATATATTACATTTGATCGAGAGGACGTGTAAAAATGCTGAATGTGTTCAGCGATCAGATGAAGGAGAGAGGAGCGTCTCTCGCACAGTGCCAACAGGTTCACGCTGCGCAAGAAGTGAGTGTTTTTATTTTGCTTCCCATGTACGGGACCGTCAGTTTGGAGCTGAACTGCGCCGACCCAGCTGATACACAGCTTAATCAGCTGAGTGTCAGTTTGAGCCTATTCCTCGTGCGTCCAGCACCAAAAATACAGTAACAATTATGTTTCACATCGTAGGCTACAAGCCACATAACGTGGCATTGACATAAGGCTACACATTATAACCATATGAAACAACAATAATTTGATATTTTTCCTCTTTATTTATAGGTTAGATGTAGGCCCTTTTATTATTTTTAGCCCCATATTATATCAATGATATATATTTCGCAGTTTAAACTTCGTGCTTCCTGTTTCTCTCCACCCCAGAATGTCTGTCCAATGAATGAATGACCTCAGATCACGTGTGGTTTTGCTTCGTAATGCTGGTTCACTTTGCAAAAGGGGCAATATGAAAGTGGACCACACCAAACAAAAAAAATCAAAACTCTATTTGGTCTGGACCAAAGCAAGTGCACTAGCGGACTTTCCCAGTGTGAATACACCCTTAATCTTAAACCAAGGTGAGGTCAGCTTTGATCAACTATCTAAACTACCAGCTCCATTTTATCCCTCTGTTTCTTTCCTCATAAGGCAGGAAACACCAGGGTTTATAAAAAGTAATCCTCTGGCTCCAGTTGAAGGTGAGAACTGAACTAAGAACTCATTTGAAATATTTCATTACACACGATATTTTCAAAATCATTTGAACGGTAGTGTGGAATTGTTCCACTGAACCAGAGGTTTCATGTTAATCATTTAAGCAGTTTGACCTGTGGACTTTTGACTCAATGCCGTTCTTTAAAAAAAAATACTGTATCGCATAGATTTGTAGACCAAGACTTTGCTTCACTCTGTTTTATGTTAAATCTCTGGAATTTGTCTGCACATCATATAGAATCGGCAGCAGTATCATGCTCAGATGCTTGTGGATCCGACACCACAATGACACTATATAAGCCCAGCAATCATCGATGGGCTTCTATTATTTATGGAAAACAATATCAAATTAAATATTAAACTAAACTTTTAACTTTCCAGACGGAATGCAAAGTGTGCAGTGTTTGAAGAGACTACTTCATCCAGCACCGGCCTCCCGGCTTCTTAAAGTGGCAAACCTGCACAGATCTGTACGCCACTTGCATCACAAAAAGGTAATTTATGTTGCAATTTACAGTTTGGGAAATTATGCCACTTGTCATTGTCAAAGGGTTTATGATCAAAGTATTTTTGTGTGGATGTGCAGGAGACACACTCTGTCTGGGGTATCAGGACGTGGTCAGATCAGATGCGGATCCGAAGTCTATTTAAAGAGGACTTTTTATAGTGTATAAGTTAGTTGTACAAGTTTACAACATTGTCAAAACTTAACCGATCATGAATATCTGTTTGTTTGCCACAAGGAGTTGTACTTGTATTCAGCCTGTGGAAACAGTTGTATCATATCATCCGTGGCTCTGAATGGAGTCTTGAGGAAATAACCCTGATGATGCAATAGTGACATCTAAATTGTCCTCATCAAGAGCAATGAGGCACATGGTAATGCTTAATATTAAGGTCCTTGTAATAAGCATTAGTTCATAGGTCATAAGGCCCTTAAAATATGCTTATTAACTTTAATTTGTGTTAATAATACTTTATTGTTATTATTATATTTAAGGTTCAGTAAGCGGAATGGTCAGTTTAGCTAACTTCCTGCAGTTAGCAGTCCCCTCCGTCGTCCCCAAGTCCCCCACCACATTCATGCACTGCGGTCTTCAAGCAGCGAGTTATCTAGCATCATCTCAGATCCATAAGTGTGATAAAACATGATACAAACCACTAAAACATACATTGGGAAGGATTTTTACCTGCTCCGCTATGGGTGCCGGTTTGTAGCGTTCACTCTTCTGATTGGTTATCAGTAGTGGGATCCCCGAAAAGTTTATTTGCCGATTACATGCAGAGCGGTTGAGAGATCGGCTTTATGAAATGCGCACACTATATAAGTGATCACTGTATGAATAAAGAGCGATTTAACACTTATATTAACATAATTAAATCGCTTACTTCACCTTTAATATGAGATGTCGTAAAATGAGGTGTGAAAAATGTGAGTGAAAATATGAGCCTCAAGAGACTCGAGTGTGTGGCCTTTGATTTATTTATTTATTTCTTCATTAATGAAACTAAAATGTATTATTGTTTTGAGCTTTATTTAGTTTTTCTTTAATTTCGGGAAAAATTATGTTTAAAAAAAAATTACATTTGAACTAACAACATAAGTTGTTGTTTTAATAATAATAATAATAATAATAATTGTTGTCATTATGGTATATCGAGTTAGTAGTAATAGTAATAGAAGTGATAGTCAAAAAAGCTCTTATTTTGAAATACATCACATCCCCTTAGTTCTTCCTGGTTCAAGGTCCGAAGGAAGCAGAGCAAGCAAACCCTTTTTGTGAGTTCTGTGGTTCTGTCCCAAGTGTTTGCACAATATTAAGCTCCTGAATTCTTCATTATTCAAATGTGTTTTTATTAAAGTATTATTGATACAAAGTTTATTTATAATAATAATAATAATAATAAATTTTATTTATATAGCGCTCTTCTCTCACTCAGAGCGCTTTACAAAAACAAAACAATAAACAAACAAAAATGTCATGTAAAGTTGGGTTGGTGGGTGAACTAGGGGTAGGCAGAGGAGAAGAGATGGGTCTTGAATAAATTATATTTGTGTTTATTAATATCTGTCTTATTAGATGTTATCTGAGTAACTTGAGGCATTCAACTTGGATACTGGACTAGCTAGCTGTAGCGTCATATGTACAAATATGAAAGTGTTATTGATCTTCTTTCCTCGAACTAACAGAAAAGCACATTTCTCCTAAGATTTGGCCTCAAAACCCTTATTCTAGCAGTGTATTATGTGGTTTAACTATCACTTAAGTAATTACCAGTACATGGTGAAACTGGAGCCTTTGAAATTGATGGCTTTGCACTGTTTAGTCATCCAGCCAGCCTTTAATTGGTTGACCTCTATGTCCCATGATGCCATTTCAGGCAATGGAGGACGACAAACCCTGGGCCCTGTTCTCAGAGGTGGGCGAAAACGGTTACCTGGAAGAAGTCACTGATGTCATGAAGCAACACTTCCAGATGGTCTGCCACAAAGACTTCCTCCAAAACCCCCGGCTGCACGGCCCCAGAATCCAGGCCATGTTTGTGTGGGACGCTCTCCCCGCTGCCGAGCCCTCGCTCCTGGGCTCACTGCCCTCGCTGAAGGTCATCGCCAACGGAGGAGTGGGCATCGACCACCTGGACGTGCCCTACATCAACAGTCTAGGGGTGAAGGTGACCAACACACCAGGAGTGGTTAGCGACGCCACTGCAGATATGGGTATGGCTCTGCTCCTGGCATCGGCTCGCAAGATCGTCCAGGGTGAGTATCTGTCTCATCTTGCACAAAAGCATAAATCACAAAGAAGCCTCAAAGGGGTTTAGGATCTTAATTTATTTGATCTCAAATTGTTTGTACACATGCTTCACGCAATTTGTGAATCCATTATTAAAGGTGCACAATGCAGTTTCAGGGGAGGGAGATTTGTAAACATACGCAGAGCCTGCAGTTAGTTTACAAAACCTAAGTGTTCACTACATTAAATTTCTTGGAACCAAACGTAAGACTACAATATGTTTGCAAACAAAACGGTGGGCCCGGCTGCTGTAGACAACAGTTAAACAGTAACGTTTCAGGTAGCTTTCTAACTTCAAACCAGAGATCCAATTTTCCTGAGTAAAGTTTGTTTGTTACTTATGAGAATATACCTTACAAAATGTTCACTTCTCTGACACACCCACAGTTACATGAAAACAGTTTTTATATCCAGTATACAGTAGGCCTACACACATCTAAGTATAATGAATGATATAATGTTAGAAACCCTGTTGATTACACTACTCTAAGGTTAAACTGCATAACTTTTTCCCAAATCTTTCGCCTTTATGTAACAGGTGTAAGATTGCCGAGGGTACGCTTGCTCACCACTTTTGGGAGTGTCCAAATCTTTACAACTTTTGGTGTCTTGTATTTCAATGGTATTCTAATGTTTTAAATGTTTCCTTGACTCCTGATCCTGAAACCGCTCTGTTCGGACATTCTCATGCCTTGGAAAATCTGGACCATAACGCTCGCACGCTCACGGTTTACGTCATGGTAATTGCTAAGAGATGCATCCTTAAATTGTGGAAATCTGACTTAGCCCCTCAGTTTGACAATTGGTTAAGGGAACTAATGGGCATTTTACACGTAGAGAGGCTGAGATTTGAACTGTCCGGCAACTCCCAGAAGTTCCTTGACATATGGAGCCCAGTGCTTCAGCACATTAGGGACTGAGGTGTCTGCCCCCTTGGTGCCACTTACCCTGCCGGGTGCCATGTGAGATTTGCCCCAGTTTTGTTTTTAATTTTGTTGATGTTTTTTATGTATTCGTAGCTTGTTTTCTTGATTATTTTGTCTTGTTTGTTTGTTCCTGGTCTTTTATTATTTTTATTCTTTATTTTTGTTTTGTGTCTTTCTTGTCTGTTTATGTGAGGGAGGAGGGAGGAGGGAGGAGGGAGGGGGTGGGAGTTGTGTGGGTATTGTATGTGTCTACTTGTTCTGTTTTTGTCCATATGTGTAAAATCATAAAACCTCTCAAATAAAAGTTTAAAAAAAAAGAAACCCTGTTGACTGTTCCCCCCCTCCCCCATAGGTCACCAAATATCTGTTGACCCAAAGACCACCCATTTACCACTAGGCCTGATGGGAGTGGAAGTCACAGGGTCAACTCTGGGGATCATTGGGATGGGACACATTGGCACCAAAATCGCTCAGAGAGGGAAAGGATTCGACCTGAAGATCCTGTATCACAACAGAAGCAAGAGGTAGACGTGTGGAGCCCAAAAAAAAGAAAATTAATTTAAAAATGTGTTAGTGTGAGATATATCTTGATTTAATGTGTGTTGGTTCCTTTTAAAATTTAAAATGACATCCATTAAGTCTCTGATCGTCAAGCAGTCAATAAGAACAACCAAAACAGTCAAGAATCAAAACATTTTGTAACAGTTTTAACAGTCTAAGAGATGAACAGAGAGGAAGATGTCTTAATTATTTTATATTAAATGAACATTTCATTTCATGTTCATTTATGTCAAATGTAGGCCTGTAGCCAATAAATAAAGCAGCACCTAAACGAGACATGTCATTGGCCGTGCTTCGTCTTGTCTCAGGAGTGCAGAGGAGGAGCAGGCGGTCGGTGCGAGATACTGTGAGAACATGGACGACCTGCTGAAGGAGTCGGACTTCGTCATGCTGGCAGTGAACCTGACCCCCGAGACCAAGGGCCTGATCAGCCACAGAGAGCTGTCCCTCATGAAACCAACGGCAACGCTGGTCAACATCAGCCGAGGTGAGGACCAATTGTCCCCCCCACCCCTCCTCGGAAACTGTGCCGATCTTGTTTAAAGAACGTAGGGGCGTCCTTAGCTCATTTGGTATGGCGTCCCCCCCGGGCCGGGCCCAGCATCAGACCCGGGTTCGATTCCCGCCCGTGGTCGTTCTCTGCATGTCACTCCCCTTTCTGCCCCATTTCACCTCTGTCTCTTAACACTATCAATAAAGCATGAAAAATGCCAAAAAAATATCTTAAAAAAATAAATAAAAATTAAATAAATGTAAAAAAAAAAAGTTATTATGAAATGCGTAACTTATTTTTTCTTCTTCTTCTTGATGTCTCAGGTTTGGTGGTGGACCAGGATGCTTTGGTCAAAGCTCTGTACGCTGGAACGATTGGTGCGGCAGCGTTAGATGTGACTCATCCCGAACCTCTACCCAGGTCTGCACACACACACACACACACACACACACACACACACACACACACACACACACACACACACGCACAGACACGCACACATACTGTGTAACTTTTGTGAGCTCTTTTGTGAAATTGAAAATAAAAGGAAAAGTGAATTTTGGATTTGTTAGGTGGCCAGAAACGCATCTTGAAACGGTGCAAATGTTTACTGCATTATCTGCTGGATGTGTTAACTAAAAAAATCTGCCTTTAAAAATCATAGTACAATAAGAAGTAGTTTAATGTGCGACGGCATGTTCAGCTGCCCCCAAAAACCGCGTAATGAAATCTTTTTCTTTGGACATTTTTTAAACCTCTGGAGCAGCTTTGATATTCACTTATACACAACCCAAAAGGTACAAATTAACCTGAATACCAGTCTGTGCATACAAGCAAAGAGTGCAGAATTTAACATGAACCAACACTCGACTAACTCCCCACTAGCTCCTCCTAACATAAACTTCTCTTCGTCATCTTCTTCTTCTTTTTATTCCTTTATAGAGATCATCCTCTCCTCAGCCTTCCTAACGTGCTCATCACCCCACACACTGGCACCAACACTTACGCTACTACAAGACGGATGGTACAGAGGATGGTGGAAAATGCTGTGGCGGCAGTGAATGGTCAAGCTATTCCCAACGAAGTCAAACCAAAATGACATGTGTCTGTGTCGAGAAGTGTTAACATACTGCCAGATGAAGCACCTTTCGGCCATAATCATTGTTATATACACGGTCAAATAATGTTGCATTAAGATAACTTGTGTAGTAATTAGCAAATACTTGACTGTAAACAAAGGTTGGCAAAGAAATGACTTAATGATTTTAATGTTTAAATGTACAACTCACAACTTTGTTTTTATTGAATTCAATAGATTCATAAAAATATGACAAAAAAAGGTAATAAAGCTACCTCAGATTTTGCACACTTGGCTTTGATTCTTACTACACAATGTGAGATGACTTTTCTTGCCAACAATAGCTGTGCCGTTGTTAAGTCCTCCCCATCATAACCAACTGACTGTCCATCAGAGAGATCAGCATATTCATTATTTTAATTTGTTGGCATTTCCACTGATGATAGAAAATGATATGCTTCATTCAAATCACACCCAATGCACATGTTGCTCCACTGTCTACTAGTGTTAGCTACTCAGTTATTCTCTTCATGTTGGCCTATGGTATATGTTTGTCTTCAGTATTGTTAGATCAATGTTTCTATGGTCAATGATATAGACTTTGCTTTGCAATCATTTATGTATTGTCATTATAAATTATACTAAATGCATACGTATTAGTCAAAGTAGTGTTTTTTTGTAAATATTTGTTGTTTGAGATGTCACTGATTTGATTTAAAAGGAGTTCCAGATTGTTTTGTTTTTTTAATTACAGGCCTAACTTAACATTTCAATATTTTACCATTTCTCGACAGGTATAGTACTTAGCATTTTTAAGACAACATGAATCATTGCAGAATATATCAGCAAGGCTTTATTTATCGTACATAAAATACATAGATAGTATAAAATATACACCTAGGGAGTTGCACATCTCTAACACGCGGAAAATCTTTGCGGAGATCTGACCATCAATATGCCTGATCATAATATAAATTCCTACAACTAATTTTATTTTACAACCCATAGGAGACTAATTGTAAAAGTATGGTAAGACATTCGCTAAATTGTTTAAACTTAATAAAGCTGATCCCTCTTACTTTTAATTCAGACGTTTACTCGCAGGCACTAAAGCGGTTCAATCATCAACAGTCGACGCCGAGTCCTAGTCGAAAAGGACCACAGCGCCAGGCATGAAAATCTGATGAAAATAGAAGTGAAAGCTGCAGGGAAAATATAACTTTGGGGAGAATAATAACATTAAAAGCTATTTGCTCTGTGAGCCTGCCCGCCAAACATCACCATGTTCGTCTCTTCGCTGGACTCACCGGCCTCCTTCAAAGACTTTACTCTCGTCCTGGTGAGTGACACAGCTGGAGTTTGTGGATAACAATATTTTTACTGTGTCATGTCATGGCTGCCTTTTTATAATCTGTGTTGTATAATATCTAATGAGACACACACAGCTTCAGCCTTGTAGTTCAACTTGAAACTCAGGGCCCAGATATAGCTTCCCCAGTCACTGAGGCTAGGTTCATCTACAGACTGGATGGATGGAGAGGGGACATATTTCGACTGTCAGGAGAACGGAAATCCCCACCAGATTATTATACGAATATAAAACCACTTTCACCCCCGCTAAATAATAAATACTTTTAAAGGCCCGGCAGATTTTACGGTGGAAAATGCTATTACTTTATTTAATGTGTCGAGGAAAAATTCCTATCTTTTACTTAAACCTGCAGTGTGTAGAATTTTGGATTTTATTTCCTAGCAGATTTTGTAGAAAGTAATTATAATATCCATAAGTACATTTAATTTAGTGCATAATAGCTGAAAAAAAAGTTTTGAATTATTATTTTTTCCCTTAGAAAAGGGTCTCATATATGTCCATATTTCTGCATATTTTGGACCAAGGCCTAGTGCCGCCATCTTGAAAGTGTCATAGTTGGAATGTCATCAGGTGCATTGTTTAAAATTTAGAATTGTTCTTGTCCTTGAAGGCCACTGTAGCTTCTGTTATTATTCCAAAGGGTTGGGGTTACCCAGGGAGCGTTGCATTCTAGAACTTTGTAGAACTTTCTTGATGATGTCATATTACACACTGCACCTTTAAGGCTCCAATGTCCATTCATTTTCAATTGACAAACCTTTTCCATGATGCTAAGACCCGAAAGTGACATTGTATGTAGTACAACTTCAACAAGTTGAACTGCTATGATATTAAGCAAATAAACTGGATATAGAAAAATAATAATAGAATAATAGAAAAAAAGACTCGCCTGTTCATTTAAATACAAAATTATGTGTTTCTTCTTAAAATAATACTACATATTTAAGCAATGTGCTTGAAAGCATGATTTCATTGATTGATATTAATTATCCAATGATAAAAAATATTAAAAAAACGTGTGCTTTTTTTAAAAGATGGTCTCTAGAGACAATTTATTGATATATTTTTTATTATTGCTTATGATTTTATAAGTGCAGCAGTTAGAGTAGAAATCCACACTTGCGATATTTTTTCTGTCTGGATCATAACTGGGTTCTGAATGGGTTAAATAAAAGTAACTTCTCTTTATAATAATAATAATATTTGTTATTCATTTATTCATGCTCCAGCCAGCAGTTGCCGTTGGTAACGTGGGCCAGCTGGCTGTGGACCTCCTGGTGTCCACTCTCAACATGAGAAGAGTGGGCCACCTGCACACAGACTGTCTCATCCCTATGGCTGGGAACAACCCATACGCCACATGCAGAGGAGACGCAGAGGAGCTGCACACACCTGCAGAAGGTACCAACTAAACTCGGCTCACATGACCTCTATGCGTCCTGATTGTGTGTTTTTTTTATATATATAATTATAAGACCAGAAATGAGTTAAAATCTTTTAACCTGGATGTGTTGAGTTGTTCTTTGTCAGGAACTAAAATGAAGACTTCATATATTTCTTTCTCCAAATTCACCAAAACACAGTCTTTGGTTGCTGTCGGCACACTGTGAATAAATTGAATTAATTATGAAATGGGTCGTTAGCAGTTTAATTGTATTGTGTGAGATTAAAAAGAATTCCAACACAATAAAAATATCTGATCTTCAATTAACCCGTCAAACCTTTTCTTATCAACAGTTTACACATCAGCGGAACAGAAGCTGGCAGTTCTCCAGATCAGAGCTCCAATCATTCAGGTTTGTTGTATCACTTTTTTAAATTGTATAATCTTGTTTTTTTTTGTTGAGGCGAAAGTGAACTGCATCTTTATCTTCCACAGATTAAGAATATATTCATGGCTTTAAATGTTGTTTCAATTACAGACCAAATCCAAAAAGTTCCGTCAGCTGCTCGTGTCTTGGATCAAAGCCAGCGGTTTCTCCAGGACCGTAGTCCTGTCCAGCAGCCACGCCTACCAGAGAGACGACCAACAGCTGCAGGGGTTATTGACCATTAATAATATATTAATATACCTTAACGGTGTTCTTTCACTGCATTTCTCTGGCTTTGCTGTATCAAATCCTCTCTAATAACCACATTATGTGTCTGTGTTAAGCACTCCTTTGAGGTACCTGGTCACTCCCTCCCTGCTGAAGGTGATCTCAGACGCGTGGGAAGAGCTGAGCTGGAGAGAGATGGAGAGAGTGCAGGCCTTCCCGGGATTGCCGGAAGCCAACGCAGAGCCACGCCTCTACATCCCCGGAGGAGGAATTACCAAAGCACTCTATGCAGACAGGTACAGAGAGCGCGAGAGATCAAATCGTGGTTGATCTGAAAGAACATGGGAAGTACAAATACAGCAACAAACTATACACGTTTTACTATAGTTTTGCGGCATTATGTTAAAATTCATTGCTTAAATGCAGTCGAAATTGTGTGTATTGTAAAGATTTTATCATACAATCTTTATTTTAGTCTCAATTTATGTGAAAATGAGTTTGTAGTTATTTAGCCTCTTGAATACTGGATTCAATAAATAAAATCTAGATAATTATTTTTTACTTTTTATGTCATGTTTCAGTGTTGTGTGTGTATCTGATACTAGGTGTTTACTTTATGTGGCTTGAAAAACCTGCAGAATAATGTTATCATTAGAATGATAACGGCAAAACTTTCCCTACTATAATAAATACTGTATTTTATATTCTTAAGTTCAGACTCAATTAAACTAGTTCAAGACTAGAGTTATTTATGTCTCCGTCTGTGCGCTTGGTGTTGTCTCTAGTTGTGCAGAGGATCTCTCTCTGGCCGTGCTGCTGCTCTTCTGTTCAGAGGGCGACAACATCCCAGACGCCTTCACGCTGGTGAACCACCTTAACGACTGGCTCCACCTGCTGGACAATCCTGTAAGTGACAGCCTCACTGCAGTTACATTAACCCGATTTTGCTTTTGATACATTTTGCAGTATAGTGAGAAAATGTACCTGTAGAGACCTAATCTGGATTTTCTTTTACACTCAATACACAACCTTTTTTTTCATTTTCTAATCATGTTTTTTGTCTGATTTTACATTTCAGAGCCAAGAGCCCAACAAATGGAAGATCCCAACGTCTTGGAATCTTCTGTTTGGCAGTGGGATCCCTCCAGCACTGTTCTGATACACACACTTTTTAGTTTTTGTTATTTGTAGCTCAGGGGAATGCAGCAAAAAAGAAAATCAAGGCTCAGAAAAACTCCTAACTTTGTCATATTGTCTAGCCATGAGACCTTCACATTTTTCAGATCATAGTGAACTTGACCAGGGTCCAATTTGATGATAATAAAGTATACTTTAAACAATGTCTTAAGTTGATGAAAAATGGTTGTCATCTAATCCCACAAGAACCCTCCACTCTTTGGACTTTATCAGTTTCCTTTTATTTTGAAAAATAATCTTCAAAATGTATAAACATTACGTCATGTACAGGAATTGACCCAAACATGCACTTCTGAAATACTGTTCACTAGGATAACAGCAAAATGTTTTATTTTTTTCATAATAAATGATTGATACAAGAATCCTGTGTGAATGTGTCTGAAATGGTTTTGACTCTCACTGGACCCTGCCTCTGCCCCGCCCCGTCTGACTGACTGAAAGTGGTTGGCCAGGTGCCACGCTGTGTTCCTGGCAGTCCTGTGTTTCTGTAATTTGATTCCTTCCTGACTACAACATGTTACAACAGAGAAGACAGTTGAAAAAAATAATAATGCAGCGCTCAGACTCCTTCTCTGACCTGGCAATGCTCTTTTGACAAGTGTGTGGTTTCTCCCTTTTCTATCTGCGTCATTGTTTTGAGTGGTTTTCTGCGTAGACAGTTCGTAGGAAAGGAATGTCCTGACACTGAATTGAAGCTTTGGCCTCTGAAAAAAAATTGACGGCCAAAAAATAAATAAAACTTAATCGCTGAGAATAATTTCTACGTGATAAACATGCCAGTTTTATACCATGGCATGTCGCCAACAAAATGCCATGTCTAATCAAATTAAAAATGTGTTTATAAGTGTGTTAATTTTAACATTGAACCGCAACATTTGATACCTTGTTTTTTCGTGCAAGTAAAAACAGAGAAGACTGTCGGTGGCTTTTTTTTTTGTATAGCACCAGGTTAGTTGTTCCAGCCTCATGATGATAAGCTGAGCAGCTGCCGGCAGTAGCGTCATATGTAATAAACAGATATTTGTAACTTATCCAGATTTCTTAATCATAAAAGTGCTTATGATGGGGCGCCCTTAGCTCAGTTGGTAGGGCGTCCCCTCCCATGGGCCTCGGCCAGCAGCGGACCCCGGGTTCGATTCCAGCCCGCGGTCGCTCTCTGCATGTCACTCCCCTCTCTGCCCCATTTCAACTCTGTCTCTACACTATCAATAAAGCATAAAAATGCAAAAAAAATATCTTAAAAAAAAAAAAGTGCTTATGATATATCGACTAACAGGTTAAGGTGAAGCAACCAGAGAAGAGCATAGACAGGTTGTTTTGTAAACTAGGTAATACCAGTTTTATTTGTAGATTACACTCCAAGAGAAAGTTAAGACAAATTTGTTAAAAAAAAAAGAAAAGGAATAAGTCGTCAAATCAGCTTTTCTACTGTATTCAAATCTGTAACATTGTCGTTTGTGTCACTTCTTTTTTTTTACAAGCAAAAATATCTCTTTACACACCTTGTTTTTTAAAGAAACATTATATACATCATGGAAATATTACATGCCACTGAATTTCTCATGTGGGAGGAGGCAGTGCTTTTCATTAAGCCAACCCCACATCGCCGTGAAAAACTTCAAGTAATCTCTTATAAAAAATAGAACATTTTTATTTTTCCCCTCTGAAAAAAAGCTTTTTTTTTCTAGAAATACACATATGAACAGCATTGCAGATTGGCTATGCATAAGCCTGTGTCTTAATTTCATAAATGCTAAGAAGAGTAATAGAATGGACAAAGCTGCAAATAATAATGTTAAAGCAACAACAAAAAAGAACTCTGGAAGTAGCTCGGGCTGTGGTTGAGGTGTGACCGTGGGATGGTGCGCTGGTGTGTGTTTTTTTTTTTTTTTTTTTTCAAATGTGCCCTCTTCAAAGAATGTCGAAGTGTCTGCTGTAAACAGTTTGGAGAGGAGGAGGCAGATGAGAGAGTGAGGAGCTGCTAAAGGGAGGAAGAGGAGGGAGGTAAGCTGTGGCTAAAATAAATGCTAAAAACATATAAACAAACTAAAAAAAGCAATTAAAAGAGGAGAGCTGGTTGTTGAGGTGGAGGTGAGGAAGAGTGGTTTGGAGTCGAAGGGCACAGAGGTTGGTAGAGAGAGCTGCAGTTCCCTGCCGATGTTGGCTTTGCTGCCAGAGCTGTTGGTGCGTGACCGCAGACGGAGGTGGTTAGCAGTCACTGGTTTTCGCCCTGTCACAAGACACACAAAGTATTTAGGGAGGATGAACTTTAAGACCATAAAAAAAACTGTCTCGAGTGTCAGTGAAGCTCAAGAGCCAGAACAAAAAAAAACTTGTGCCACAAAGGTTAGTGAAAGCTGTAAAACCGTACCTCACCTCACAGATGGAATCTAACAGGTTTGCTCAAATGGTGTGCTGTGGCACAATAACAGTGACTACGTTACCTACACAGCAATGGTTCTTTCAGAATATGCTGATTGACATCACGTCAACGGGAATATTCCCATAGTTGCAGCGCATGTATACACCTTATTTGGAATATTGGCTTAACCGGAATATGGACCTTAATCGGAATATGCAGTGCATGTAAACCTAGTCAGTATTTTGAATCACTTTGAACACACCTTCATTAGATTGATTTTCAATGCAGCAAAATCAGCCATCATGTTTAATAAGCAACATTTAATAAGTCACACTGTGTTCATATGTTATTAGCTGTTAATTTCACATTTACAATTACAGCAGCTGATGTGACTTTCACTACTAAATGTGCTCACAGCATGAATATGAACTTAATTTTGACATTGTTAATGTCTGTAGACTAGAGTCATATTCACTCTTCACTTGTCAGCCTTTTCTCAGAAGGGATAGAGAGAAAAGGTGTTGGTCATGATCTAGTCAAAGCCATTTAAAAAATAAAATAGATGTATAGGTAATTTTCAAAGGAGAAATACCCAACATTCCTTTGTTTCAGCTTCTTCATTTTGTAATTATCTTCAGAGTTTTAGGGGCTTTAGACCGTTAATTGGACTTAACAAGACATTGATCACTTTGGCCCTTGGAAACTGTAACATATTCAATCTATAATGAAAATAATCATTAATTTTAGCTTTAAATATGTAGATTGAAAAAGCAAAAGACAACTAAAAGTTTGGATTGTTCAATCAATGGTCTCACAGCTAATAAATCAACAAAGGCCCTGGTACACCCAACAAGAAATCTCTTGATGAATTCCAAACATCTGAACTGCTATGCAAACTTTAACAAGGCCAAACACTTGCTGTTCAAACCCCAAAAAGCAATTAGGAACACTTCCATGCTGATGTCCTGAGGGAAAGTAAAGACCTCATGGAACAACTCTGAAAGGAGCAGCAAAACCACAGGAACATGCAACAAACCGTAAAGAGCCACAACTCATTCTTGGACTGACTTCAACCACAAGAATGTACTTTTCATTACCTAAGTAATTTGTTTGATTATCAAGGGGCAATCAATGCTTCTACATTCTCAGTCCTGGCTGCTTCACTCACCAACACAATAGCAGCATTCTTATGTGCAATAGCAGTGGTTAAATAAAGTGGAATCTTTTGTGGTTGTTGATTATAACCTGGCTTTTTAACATTTACCAAGGTTGATCAGACAGATTAAGATGCCACCAAATTTGAATCTACGCTGCACACTTGCAATATTCCAACTCAACCTAACACTTTGACATTTCAGAGCTTCAACAACCATAAACCACACAATGTACACACACACACACCATGCTAGAGTCAGTGCAGCCAAAATTAACACAACTCCAAACCACAGAAGCGAAGCAACTCACGAAAAACGAGAACAAAACCTCAACAGAGACGAAAACACAGCAGCACACAAACACTGGCAGGCAGGCGCGCACACACACGCACACACGCACACGCGCAAACACACCTCTGTGTAAAAAAGTAGGCGTGCTTTTTAAAAAGCTGTTGGTAAACTTTGTCCTCTAAATGTGCTCTCCGGTGTTGTTGTCTCTGTCTCAGAGAGGGGTAAGGCTACACTGCCCCTTGCTGGACAGGCCAGCTCTTGTCATGTGCAGCAAATGCAGCCCAAACTGTCCGAGAAGAACCACAACAGCAGAGTGAGACCTCGTGAAATGGGCCAAATTACTGTAACAACACTGACATGTCACACAACAAAGGAAGGCTTTTCTCAGAAATGACTTGATGAGACTTTTTTTTTTTTTTTTTTCCTTTTCCTCTTAGGTACACAGTCATCAGAAAAAAGTGCTTCCTCAGGTCTGACTGAGCAGATGTCTGTGAGCTAGACTGGTGAGTTAACGCTAAATTACTGAAAGAAATATGTAGCCTCAGCTCCAAATGAAGTCTAACCTCTGCTATTAGAAGGTTGAGTCATTCACTGGGAAAGCAAGCACGGATTCCCTCTACTGGGTTAAAAACATTGAGCTGAAAACTGACTCGTAAAAAATGATTGATAATAGGAAGCATGCAAAATTATGCTGAAGACTGAAGATTTTCAAAATCTCCCATTTAGGAACAACATAATAAACAGATTTTAAACAAATTTGATGCATCAGATCTGGTTCTTACAGTCTGTCAAATACCATAAATTACACACGAGGAAATGAAAACAAAAGCTGCATTGTGACGAATCGTCCTGGAACTCTATGTTTTGTGTATAAATAATGAGAGTTGGTTATGGGCCAAAAGATGCAATCACCTCTTTCTCTTCTTCTCAGAGTCGTTGGCCCTCGGCTTGCTTTGGGGCGTCTTGGCTGTGCCTGATTTGGATATACTGTCTTCTCTGCGTCGTTTGCTGCGTAAGAAGGAGGACGGGAAAAACGGGTCAACATTTGTTTAGCTGCATGGCGAAAAAATGTACTGTCCAGTTTAAATGAATAACCTCGCTCACTAAAGTTCTTCGCAAATTGCCTTTACTTTTTGTGGCATTCTTTTAACTTTTGGTGTCCAGAAATTTTTAAAATGTATTCATTTTGAATGGTTTGAAACGGTTGATTAGCCAATCTCCAATGCAGATCATTTATCAGGAGGTTATCATCAATGGGCAGCAAATTGTGCATGTTTCTTTCATCAGGCCGAGTGTACTGACTGTGTTGTGCTGCTCGCCAGCTCCTGTTCCTTGCACGGAGACTGTGCAGGTGATTTGGCGTCCTGTCTGTATTCTCCTCCGTCCTCCAGCTGACTCCCCCGTTGGTTGCCATTGCAGCAGTCTGTGGGACACCTGGCCTGAGGCTGAGTGGAGGGCGGAGAGTCCTGAGTCGGCTCCTGATCTTCTCTGGACAATTCCCGCCACCGATTCTACAGGGGGAGAAGAACAACAAACAAGGTTTTTTTTCTCCTATTGCAATAGTAAGCAGATTGAGAGCAATATATTAAAGACTATGAAATGTGATGGCAAAGAAGGCCACCTTGACATTTTAACCATTAATCAGAACAACGTATAATTTGTCATTTTGATTTAAATATGATAAGTAGGGCTGTCAAAATGAACGCTTTAACGGAGGGTGATTCATTTCAGAAATGAATCACACCATGATTCCACCTTTCGAATGGTAGAATGAATCATGATTAATCCACAGCTACCCTGATAAATTCTGAAAATTGTAATCGTTTGACAGCGCTAATGATAAAAAATTTAGCTTGCCAATTAGCCTTGTTTTGCTAAATCAAGACAGTCCCATACTAAAAACACATACACAGCGCATATACAGTATATGAGCTTGATGCATGTAAACATTCAGGGCATCGGCTAGAACCGTCCGGAACACAAAGTTGGATAATTAGTTGTTGACTTCAGACAGTCTGATAGCAAAAGGCAATGAGCCAAGAAAAATCATCTTCCAAACGAGTGACGCCCTCAAAGAAAGGGAGAGGCTAAGAAAATGTGATCATGAAAGAATTTCAGTTTCAGCCTCAAAGTTTCAACTTCACTGGCACTCAAGGACTGTGGTTGGATCATGATGTGTTCAAACATAAGCGCTGCACGACAAACGTATGAAGGAAAACAAATGCCCTTTTTACCGAGACAAGTGGGTGAAACAGAACTGAGGTTAGGTAAATAAAATAAATGAGATTTGCATTAAAATATTCACATGTCTGGGCCAATGGTTTAAGTGTGGGCTTGTGAAATTGACCTGAATGTCAACAACTGCCCAGGCTATGGTATGAAACCTGCCAGCACTGCATCTGAATTAACCATGATATTTAGACTTCACAGTTCTAACCTCTTGATCTCAAATCAATAAGACCGCAGTTACCATTTCAGTCACAGAAGAATGTCAAGGTTCAATGCAATGTAAAAATGTACACTTGTTTGTTTGTGTCTTCCATTTAGCTTCCCAGCTAACTTAATAAATGCTTCTACAGCAATACCCTAGTCTCCTAAACCGAACTACTTCTCATATCAATATACCTCTCCCTCATTGTCTTATACCGTTTCCTCTCTTAGTTTCCCTTTCATATCAAAAGCAAAATATGTGAGCAATCACACGTACGACTAAGCATTTCATTCATAACATTTCATTGTGATACTATTGCTTTCAATAAAACAATAAATGTGTTTTTACACTTAAATCCAAGGGAGGGAACAATCATTTTTGGATGCAAATCAATCCTAAAACGACTAAGTTCCATGGAAACTCCCCACGATGCTTCAATTGAAATCTTCTTTCCCCCTTTGAATCTGTCTCCTGACGAATGCTTACTCCCTTCTATTTGCAATAACCGGTTTTTCAGCATGCACAGACTAAATAACTGTGGAGCATAAAATAAACAAATATTAATCACAGGGCTGTCACACAACCAACATTCCCAATTGAACCGAGAGGCATTGTTCAGTCTGCGTTGGAAAGTTAAAAATAAAAGAGACAACTACAACTATAATGGTCATCAAAAATTTGTTATGGTTGAAAACTAAACTTTTACATCACTCTTATGATGCCCAAACACAAAGGACTTTCACAACTTGAACTGAATTCCACTGTAAAACAACACCAGTAATCGCTTGACCAAATCTTAACCTTTCTTTCAGAGGAATCAACTCCCAATGGGATAACAGGACAAAACCCTGTAAGGTACAATAAATCAATGAGAGAGACTCTGTGTGTGACTCTGTGTGTGTGTGTGTGTGTGTGTGTGTGCGTGCGTGCGTGCGTGCGTGCGTGCGTGCGTGCGTGTGTGTGTGTGTGTGTCTGTGTGCGTGTGTGTGGCTCAGGTACCTGTACAGACGAGTCTCCCATGATAAACTTGGCTCCTTCGAGGACCGCCATGTAGGAGAAGCGCAGCTGGTCAGGTGTCTGGATGAGGCCCATGCGGTACTTCCTCATGTCCAGCAGGATGCTTTTGATGTCCACTGACGACGGGTCTTTCCTCTTGTCCATCTGGACAGGACACCATGTTAATCAGCTCAGCCAACCAGGATATTCTGGTGACTCATTTGAAACCTAACACATTCCTACTGTTACACATTGCCAGACTTTTGACTGTGAATAGAGGGCAGCAGTTTTTGGATGAAATACTGCAATTGAGTATTTTAGGTAACCTATTTTCCCGCCGGCTCATCTACCTCAAGATCCTCATGTTTTCATACGTTTCTCAGCAGGCAAAGAGAACAGACGTGAAACAAGAGCTCACAAAGAACAAAGAGGCAGGACTTACCAGCACCACACATGTGTCGACTAATGAGAAGGTCCCTGAGCGTCCTATTCCCGCACTGCAGTGCACAACAGCCGGTCCGTGATCCGCCCCCAGCGCACTCGACTCTCGCACTTTGAAGAGGAAGTTTAGGAAGGACGCCGGCGACTCTGGGACACCAAAATCAGGCCACGTGGTGTAATGAAAGTGATAGATCTCCCTCTTCTCCCCAGTCTGTGAAAGCAGACAAACAAGAGGCCAACCAATCAGCTTACCGGGTAACTTTTAACTTCAAATTTTCAGTTTAAATTTCAATTTGTGTAAAACACCAGTTTCTGACAAGAAGACACATCACAACAGCAAATTAAGACATGTTTTGACTTAGTTCCCCATGCTTATTTTTCTTTTTTCTTTGGTTGTTAAAGCTGGGGTGGGTAACTTTTTCACTGTAATATTTGACAAAAATGTCATATTAGCCATTCAGCTATATGTAGGTGAAATGGTCTGAGAATATCTACTCATCACCTTGATCTCCCCTGCTTCTGTGTGCCGCCCCCAAAAATTGCCACCGCTCATGTACACTTTGACCAATCAGAGCGAGGCTCAGATTCTCCGCTCTTATTGGCTGTTGGGACTGTCCATTCACTTTGGCACCAACGTTGTTGCGTCAGTTGCGTGAGCGTTCACGACCCTAGCAGTCTGACAGTTTGGCACTACGGCAGCTAACAAACAGCAATGTCTACAATCAACGGCCCCTAAATGTCCTATTCTCCGTTTAAAAACAACTGCTTACACCGTTAAGACAGCAAGGATACGGGGAAAGACCGGGAAAGACACTAGTTGAAAAGATATGAATGCACATAACTGTCGATCGGAGGGAGGAGCTACAGCAGGTAGAGCATGTCAGGGAGGGACCAGAGAGAACACAAGTGGAGCGGTTGAGGTATTTGGATTCGAATCTCTATCCCAACTGCTATTTTCTCCCAAATCATACACCCCAGCTTTAAGAAATTAATTATTTTTTAAATGGAAAACGGGATCACAAAATCTTATTTCTTTTGAAAATGCAATTTGCCTTAGAATCATTGTAGTTTAAGCATTGCTAATACTTAAAAGTTTCTCTGCTGCATAATCGGCACCTAGTTGCAATTTCTCTACACCTACACACTATAGCGCTGAACGTGTGGGAACAGAAAACAAAGAGCTTTAGCGATGAACAAAGTAGTTTACTGTTCTAACAAGCCTCTGGGCAACACAGTCCGATACGATGCACCTTGGTGTGAAAACATTTCACCAGCACCTCTTACTGGAAATGCCTAATTGTACTAAGTAATACTGTGGCCTACACTCATATTCTGCAGCTCCAGCACTCTGGTGGTGTAGTAAGACTTGGTGTCTTCTGACAACAACGTGACACAGAAACGTGTGTCTCTGAAGGCCATCTCCCTCTCTTCAGCTGTGGGCCAGTACTGGGCACACTTTTCCTGTAACAGAAGCAGAAAGGAGACAATACCTGGTAAGAGATACTAAAATAAGTTCAACATTCTGACATAGAAATACACTCTGACGAAAAGCAGAAGCTAGCAGAGCAGGGCGACAGTTTGCTCCTCAGGATGGAGAGGGGAGCCCGATGATTAACAAATCCTCATGAATTATTTTTGCCTTTGTCTTTTCTCTCCACACACACATACCTGCACATCTACCTGGTCACACTCACACTACGTGACAGTCTTACATTCTTTCACACAAGCACAGAGACATTAGCTGTCCCATTTACATAAACAAATATAGATCTTCCACAAGTTCAACCTGTCCATCACAAGTTCACCCATTTATAATGTCACATAGATTTATTAAAAATACATTAAAAAAAAAGGGGGTTTTGTCAGGTATTTCTTTGGTTTTCTTAGGTTTTTCATTTTATAACAACAGTCCATACTTCACGAATAAAAAAACATCACAAAACGACAGCAAAACACACACTTTGTGAAAATGTTTAGCCGGTCATGTTTGAAATAAGTAACGCAACTTGTTGAATTAATCCGGATTTCTGTTTAAATGGCCCAATGGCAAAGCTGGCTAACTGGAATTCATTGTTTTGACAGCTTATTCACAGATGTATACGAGGAACTGGGATAGAGCCCAAGCCCTGTGATCCTGCAATGTGATGATTAAACACACACACACACACACACAAACACACACACACACACACACACACACATACACAAAGTCTCTCTGAAGCTGTGATCCATCTCTTTCTCAGTATAGCAGCTGGAGTGGATCTCGCTCAGTCATGAGATCACTGACTGTGTTTCTTGGAAGTGGGGGGGTAAAGAGCACCTAGTTGACTAATATTATTAACCTCACAAGGATCTTTTTACGTAGTACCAGCTCTCTAATCCAGCGGATGGAGGGTTACATAATAGGATTATCCTCAACAGTTCTGGCCACTGTCCGTTTAGTAAGAAAATACTGTTTGATGAGATGTTGTACACATAACAGGAGTATTTGTCACAGTGGTGACAGACAAGCTGCTGTTCCCTGAAAATATTGTTAACATTTTTTGTACTTTAAATCCACAAAAAATAAATCAGAAATGGCTTTGGAATTGAGCTGGGCTTCTGATCTTAATTTTGCCCAAGAAAGATTTGATTGTATCCACTACTGGTCAATAATAATAATAATAATAATAATAATAATAATAATAATAATAATAATAATAATAATAATAATTATTATTATTATTATAATAATAAAAACTTAATTTATACTACAAAAATTAATGAATTATTGAAAATATTTGAATGAATGTAAAATGAGGAATTTATTGTACAAATGAGGATAGACCCTGTTACTTTGTTGAACACTAATTTCCGGGATTATTTCTAACATAGTGGTACTCTGGGTGTGTACTCACCATACAAATTGAAGGCGTCAAAACAGACAACAATTATAGATACATTTCCACTACTGTGTACTTACCGAGCCTTTCTCTATGACCCTGTTGAGCATGATGACTGCTTTGGTCTTCTGCTCCCAGATCATGAGCCAAAAGTGGCCGCAGGTGTTCCTGAGGGGGCCCTGTGGACAACAACAAACACACTCTTATCAGTTAAATGGCAGCAGGTTAAGGGGGGACAGTGGGAAGTCATTTACAATTGAAATGCATGTAATCTTTCAAGCATGGCTAACGCTAAGTTGGCAGAGTTGTATATATCAAGTGATAACTGTGTGAGGAGATTTTTCAGGAAAATACCAAGAGTTTCCCTAAAGGTCAAAACTGCTAAAGGTCATAGTGTGGTTGAGATGATAAAACTGAACTGTATGGTCTTTCAAATAATACAAACTATACAACAAACATACCCTCCTTGCTTTTCTGGCATGTGTTCATTCAGGAATAACAAAAAATAAATACCCTCATGTACAGGAACACACGTACATTAAGAGGCAGATAATGACTCATTTATAATTTCACTTATTCAGGATACACAAATGTATAACCTGCAATTTTGGCTTTCTTGGAGCATTTGCTCCTCATATTTCTTTATCATTTGGACTGATTAGTTGGTCAAACAAAGCCATCGAAAGACGAGACCTTTAGGGTTTACGTTTGTAATCAGCACTTTAAAAAACATTTTTACATAACAATTAATTAAAAACTTATTAGTTTGTTAATCCAAAAAAAAAAAAAAAAATCAGATGGATAGGCAAGGTTGCTATTACTGGAGTCAAGAGCTTTTGACTTGCCTGAGACAATATGTAACTTCTCTGGGCTTCCTCCACGACTACCAGACTCGCATTGATGTAATCGTTTTCTGTGTTCTCCAGCTTCACCCGACTGTGATCATCTGCAGGCAGTGTGAGGCAGAAAGTTATTTTAGGGATCGGTTGTAAATTGACAGACACGAGAGACGTCACACTCTCTGTAAACAACTCTCCACAAATGTTTACCTACATGGACTGACATCTCTGTATCTGTTTCGGTTGCGATTCTCTGGATACTTTGCCACTTTGTAGGAGCACTCATGGGACTGATTCCTGATTTCCTAAAGACAATAGTAATTATAAAAAAAAGGTTGTTTCGAAAATTGAAAATTCACAGATGCACAATTAGAATGACATCTTATAGTATGACCAACTGACAGGGGCGGAATCCAATGTTCCTACAGCTAAAGGCAAATTAGATTTAAGACTTACAAAATGCTTTTTTTAATGCCACTAGGAAATGCCATTAAATTAAAGACCAATTTTACAAATAACTAAAACTGTGGGGAAAAATGACACCAGTAACTATGGGTGACGGAATACTTGACATGAGCATGGCAAGTAGGAAACCAATGACATCCAAACTGAAACGTGTTTGTCCAATAACCACAGCGTACAAACACCTTTACTGTCGGCGTTGAACATTACAATAAGATCCTACCGTGGCCAAATAAACTTGTATAGTGGCGTATAAAAGTCACACAAATGAGTAATAGCTTCATATCATAGCTGCCCACAGTGAGCATAACCCACATACAAGAGCTTATGACATTGACTAAGCTTTACGGTAACATTTACAGTATCATGTTTAAGTGGTGCTGTATATATAGACAGAATGTAAACAACTTAAAACGGGCATAAAATAAAAAGTATGTCCGAAACTAGCGCTGAACAACAGGCTAGGTATCGGATACTCGGTTAGCTAGCCGAACTGTTAGCTTGCTAAATTAAATGCGCGCTTCAACTACTGACTATTTATGTTAGCTCAATGCTAACTATGCTAACAGACTTACTAGGTACAGTTTCTGCCATCGGCTCTCTGTATCTTTGTCTTCAAACTCCTGGTCCATCTTTCACCGTGGCAGCAGTCTAGTAAAGTCAAAGTGGGCGTACTTAGCTGTCCGACGTATCTACCTCATTACTTTATTCAGACTAGAGAGGCTTTTAAGTCGGAGAGCTAGCCTTCTACTTCCCTACGCTCACGAGCTCTCGCTAAAAGTGTTTGTCCGTTATCTCTGCTGCAGCTGACATCTGAAGAGACGATTGTGTGCGCATGCGCTAAACACAGGTCCTCCTCTAGCTGTCAAACCACAGAGAGCAAAGATATTGAGCGGACAAACGAGATGCATCACAGATGGATCACTCCATCTTACCCATTTGGAGAATATATCTAAAACCAAATAACTTATGTAGATGCTTTTTTAAATAATACGAATACATCAGAATTTGTGTTTGGTCAAAAATCTAATGAAAAAAACATAACAATGCAATTAATCAATTAATTCTCCACAAAATGATCCCAGACCACCTGTTAAACTTTACTTTGTCAATATTAGACCTGACTATCACCTATTCAAAAGAAACGTTTTCAAGCCAAATCCTGGTCGAGCCTGACTACCAATGATGAAGAATAATTCAGTGCCAAGCCAAAATCTGCTTTTGATTTTCCTGATTGTAATTCTGATCTAGGCTATCTTCCAGTTGACACTGTTAGGGAGATTCTGGTAGGCCTAAGTGTTTATTCGACAATGACGTTTAGGTTTAATTGTACAACTTAGGTTTAGTTGTTCCACAATAACAAAACTAAATGGCTACGCTACCACAAATGACCACGGCCCATAAAATGTCAGAAAAGTATGATAATGAAAAATTATGTCCATCACAATTTTGCAAAGCTGAAGGTGATGTACTTAAATTGCTTGTTTTTTCCAACCAACAGTCCAGGTCAACAAAGAGGTCAAAGGCAGCATTTCTAATGTTACAGAGCTGCTGCACATTTCTCTACCTAACCTGAAGTCTTGCATTTACTTCCCTTTTTGAGCTTAGTTACTAAGAAACACATGAGAAAAAGCCTCATGAGATTATCTGATTGGTGAATGGTGGACATGTTTGAACGTGCCTGAGACATGAAGACTCCGGCAGTAATTTTATGACCCCCTGAGAATAATATTACATAAGAATTTAACAAACAACAACCTTGTTTGCAGACTCTTTGATAAAAACCCTATGAGCATTATTTTAAATTCAGTTAGGATCACGAAGCAAGGCCTTTCAAGAATTATATCTCGCTGAATGACATGGAAGTGATGAAAAAGGAATATTACATTTTTTATAATTCTGTCAAATTTGACACAATAACTATTAATTAATAATCATTTGAGATGGCTCATTTGCATAATATGACTTGAATATGTATTGTTGGTGATGAAATAATAGAAGGAGCATTTTGATGTTAAATGTATGTCTTTAATTTTAATGTCATTTTTGTTGTGGTTGTGTTTTTCTGACAGTTGCCACTGACACAAAGGAAATTCCGAAAGGATAAATAAACAAAACCAATTATGTTTGATATGGCTACCTTGATGAAAACCGCTCACATTCTTCACTGCTGTAATACATGTGATCTTGTCAAACTGATTGTAAAACAGTTGAATCTAAAGGTCAGAATGTATAAGGGGGCATTCAAAAGGTCGGTTTTGTCAAGTTATGCTGTGGGAACTGATAGTCGAACATAATGTTCTCTTTAAAACTGTTGACAAATATCAAGAAGCCACGAGGACATTTGACATACATATAGGCTAACAAACAAAACAAGCATTGTTAACTAAAGGAGGAATTTTTACTTTTTTGTGTCTTTTCGCAAAGCCTGTGTAAAGAAGGGGTCTGCAGACGAGCAATGAGTGACACTAAAGAGAGCGTTTGTGTGTGTGTGTGTGTGTGTGTGTGTGTGTGTGTGTGTGTGTGTGTTTGTGTGGAGGGGAGGGGAGGGGAGGGGGTGCAGACACGCTTCCATTTGAGGACAGACAGCTTCTCATAGATTGAAAAATATATATATTGAGAAAGACACAGATTATGGTTAGCACTGGAAATAGACCCATGATTTTATAGATAGATTTGGTTAAGTGACAAACACTAAGTATAATGTTGGTGTACATATTCCCTAAATGATGGATGGATAATATTCTTACTCGATGGGTGTAAATACGGCTACACTCCACAGGGGGGCAGTATTTCTTCGATAGATTTATCTAGCTTCCCTAGAGCTAAACAATGGAGGAGATTTTCAACGTGTCAAGTCAACATCTAGTAACAGGAAAAACTGATGCGATTGAACAATGTGGTTTACAAATAAGAGCACACAGCAGACGAATCAAATTATCTTAACATAAATATTTTTATGAAAAATGTATTATTTTAACAGTTTTATTATTACCAGTTCATAATATTATTTTTTGCTGTAATACCACTATCTATGTGTAATACCTATGTATAATACTATTGAAAACAAATGAATGTGTTTTATTTTGAAAGGCTCATAGTTCCGTCCTGAAGTGTTATGTTGTTTTTGATGTTTTTGTAGTTTTTGGTCCAGCTTCACGAATACGGACCAGTCTCACTCGGGAAATGTACCTCGGCAGTCTGTCCTGGGAAGTTTTTCTGCAACAAATGTTAATCTGCGGCTGACTGTAACATGGAGACAGAGGGGTACACTTATGTTGTGAAGTAAGAGGAGACATTTAACGGTGAGTATTTTTAATAATTATATTTTTAAAAAGCCTAAACGAGTCAATATTTTTTTTCTCAACTTCCTCCTGACGAGAAGCTAGCAGTTTTTAGCTTTGTTAGCTTGTAAATCCTCCTTGTTCAGCTCTAGGTCGGCAGGAAGCCTCTGCTGGCACAACATAACGTTTTATATTACTTATTCAGATAAACCCCCGTCCCCTGTTGTCAAGCGAATGAACAAGCACCACAACTCAGTTAGTCAGCGACCCTGTTTTGGGCGATAAAAGTTAAATCTGAATTTCGTTAGCTAGCATGCTAACGCTGATTAGCCAGGTGTTAACACAAGTGTAAACACAATTTGGTCCCAGCCACAGATGATTCCTCTTTCGTTTACTTCTGAGTAATTGAAATGTCGCCAGTGCCACTACTTGTAAATCGAACAATTTCTTTTAAACCTACATGCGTTTAAAATATATATATATTAGTTATTTATTATCATAACATATCCTGATATGGGTACTTTATTTGTAGGATACTAATGGTTTAGGAATAGATCTGCAAAGAGTTATTCACAAATAGTTGTTAACTGAAATAGCACAATGTACTTAAAATAAATCATTTAACCAGGTCCAGAAAACTCTAGATTACACTAAATGTTTGCTGCCTTCATGATTTATAAACTGTGACAGATCAGTGTAACATAGGACGATATAAAAATTCCATGTCAGGATTATCATGGCCAAAAACAATATTCACAATATTATCCCCAAATCACCTGCATTAAAATATTATTATTAAAACTCTTAAAATAGCTCTGAAATAAACTGTTACTTTAGCTTACATATTGTTAAAAAACAAGAAAATATATTTTTGTAAAAAAAAAAATTGTGGGGGATACAATGTGAAATCAAAGCATAAAAGTTTGGAAAGATGCAGCTCCTTGTTCAGGGAATTTGAAATAATCCGAGGGAACAGGATTATCCTGAATTACTATTTTCAGGATAAATCGCAATTTCAAAACCAATCATGATGCTATTAAATAAAATGTATTCTTTATATAATAAATGAAGCCACTTGCCAGTATATACAAAGAGCAAATTAGTGCTAGCTGATTTGGCTATACAATTTAAATGCTTCTTGCTTGCATGTATTAACAATCCAGAAATATAATTTAAAACACAGCACTGACGGATACATTTTTTGCTGTGTAGTGCGTTCTTTAAAGTTTGTTAGATTGATATAAAAATGGTTGAATTGCTATTTTTTACTGAAGTAAAACACTTCTTCCACCATTGGTGACTTATTATTAGACATGGGCATGGTTCAGTGAATGGAAATTTTCCTGCCAATGTTTTCCTGTCGTCACTTTATAGCACAGTCAACAATGTTTTACTGAATAGATAACACCTCAGTTGCTGGGCACAGTCCTTCCTTATTTGCTGTGTGGCTTTTATAGCATGCATGCTAAATTAATCCGATCCGTCCTCAGCGGAGATTTCTGTCAGTGAGTCATAGTGCTGTGCTGTTCTGCTAACGGCCTGTGTAACTTGCAGTCTCAGCCTTGCCGAATGTTAACTGAATTAAACTGTTAACGCCCGTCAGTTTGTTTACTAACATTTAGTGATGTAATGTAAGATTTACATTACCTCAAACTCATATCTTACCATCAGAACATTTTCAAATGATGTATCTTTGCTTTACATGCACTATTGAAGTTCAATGCAACCTTTAAGCATATCCCATTGCTCCATACATTATTGTGCCAGCAGATACACTGTTTGAATTTCATTTTAAGCTCTGTATGTGGACAATCACTATATTTAAAACATAGTTTGTATAATTCAGCGATCATTGGCCCACTGTCGTTGTTGTGAGTTTGACAATGACAGTTTGGGGCCGGTTCAGAGCTGGTGCCCAGTTGGGAACCAGTTCTTGGCTTTTCGACCACAAGAGAACCTATTCGCGGCCAGCAAAACCGCAAACCGTTTCTTAATAGGTTCCCAAGTTGAACCAGCTGAAAACCGGCTCTAGCACCGTGCCAGAACGGGAACCTGGTTCGCGTCGGTGAAAAAGGGGTATCTGATTAACATCCAGGCAGCAGCCTGACACACACAAGAGCTGTGAATCCTTACAATAATTTCCTTTTTTGAAATACTGTCTCCAATCGACAAATATGGACCCTTTCTAATCTTGACCTTTCCTTTGGCGTGATTAATAACATATCAGGCATTTGTGCACCAGTGACCCGAAAGCAAACACATTGACAGACTTTGTAACGGCAAGGGATAGCGTTCCCTAGTTTCAGTTGGTCTTTGTGTGTTTTGTTACTCAAGTCGGGACCAATAAGTATTATCACAGCTCGGGGTTATCTGTGAGATGCCTTTTAATCTAGGGGTAAATCCAAAGAGTATGAGACCACGTCGTGGAAGGATAAGGATAAGATAAAGTTCTTTCAATGGAGTTTATAGATAAAACATGTATTAAAACATGCTCCATCCATGGTGAAATGTAGTTGTTTTTTTGACCCAGTTTTAGCCCTTTGCCAATTACAGTATGTATTTCAGATATTTCTGCAATCTAACAATGACTGTAATGACATTTTATTTAATTATCTGTTAATATAAATAGCTAGGCTTCATACCAACATTTGCTATGTTTTCCATCTTTTTTATATAAGGTATATACAAGCACCAATTTCATAAGTTTCCAGCACATCTATAAGGAGTCAAATCATTAAGCTCCAGCACTGCTGGTAAATTGTGAATAGCTGTTGCTGTCTTTTTCCTCCTTCATTGTAGCACAGAGGGGAACATGGCTGTCTCCTCCATCACACCAACCATCTGTTTCCTTCCCCCATGCTGTGTGGGGTGAAAAGACTCAAGCTGAAACGGCGTAAGCCAGTGAGGAGGCTGTCATAGTACGTAGTGACCGGAAGATGTGCGACGTGGAGGGTTGATGAAGTGCATTCACCCGATACCACCCATTCTGTCTCTGTGTGAAATTAATTTTAATCAGATGGTAGTGAGGGACGACTAAAGAAAAACCATAGCTATCTGCATTCTGGGTAATACCCTTCCCCATATTAAGCACCACTTACGACTTGGGTGTATTGCAGTCCCTGTTCAGTTCCCTCAGGAGTTCAGATTGGTATGTTTGTAGCCGTTAATAAGCATTGGCCTGCATGATTCAGAGGGGAGCTTACATTATCTTAGCTAATGTAGAGGCAAGGGTACAGGTAATTAAATGCTATATACTACAATAGTCTACACTACACTATGCTGCTTGCTACTGCTGTCCTGAAAGTAGGAGCTACATGCAGAAGTTGGAGAAAGTCTGTGAACCTGGCATTGAAATGAATAGGCTGCAACCAATGTTTAGACTCAAAGAATACATCAATGATGTGGCTCTTCTCTTTTATATTCCTTGTCAAAACCCCACTGGGCAGCCAAGAGACTCTCTATGTAGTATGCAAATGGTATCGCCTATTCTGTAGCCTGGGCGAGCAATTTGCTGTCCCCATGGTGCTGGATAGAGAATAGCAAAATAAATCAACCTCATATTTCAAACATTTTTATATACTTTGGTTGAATTTGCTATCTGAATACTCGATTCCCAGTTGCATCCTAAGTTTTAATTACACTCGCATCCTGACAAAGCCGCTGCCATATCAATACGCACCATATACGCGAGTGGAAAAGTACTTTGCCCTGATGGCTGTAGATTTAACTGTTTAGTAAATAGTGCTAAAAGCAGCCTCAGAGGCAATCACTCCGGTGTGTGCTGTCCACACACACTGTTGAACGTCAGGCATTATTATTATATTTTAGCTGTCAGTTAAAAGCCTCGATAGAGATTCATTAAGTTCCTGGGTTATTTCGATGTCCAAGCTGACATAAAGTTGGCCTTCACCTAATTAATTCTGGGCCGAGTCTAACAATAACTTTGTTTCCAGTTCATTTACTTCAGAGTGATCTCTTGTGCTGGAAACTTGGGCAGTAAAAAAAAAAAAAAATCTGAAATACTTCCCCTCAATGTGGTAGGTAAACAAGCTGTATTTGTCATCCAGTCTCTGGGCTGTTCCATCTCAGAAGTCGCTACAACTGAACTCTTTGTCACGATCAGGAAGTCTGTCCTCCAGCTGGAATGTCACCGGAATGAGTGTACGTGATGAACACTTTGAGCCCCACGCTTCCAGTGTTGGAAGCTTGTCATTGCAGAGATTGAGTTTATTTTTGAAGGTAGGCATGGGCTTTCAAACTCGCACTAGCCCAGGAACTTTACATCCTCTACCCCTTTATTTGGACTTCGGCATTGAGAAACAAAGCGGGGATTATGTCTTAATACACTGCTGATCACCCAAACACCCAGACTCAAATTCAAACCATTTTAGATCAACATAAATCTATAATAAAAGTTGGTGGTACACTTTAGCTAGTGAGTCAGTAGAATTGTTTTTATAGTAGCAGAAAATGAATTACAGCTGCAGAGTGGAATTTTTTTTACTTATGTCTAATTTTATTTGCGCTCTTCTGTTTTTAATATTCTGTTTCTTTGGGAGGGAGGGGGCCATGTTCTGTTTTAAGATTAACAGTCATAGCTCCAAAAATGACTTAATGTTTTCATGTAAGCGGGTTTGAAGTGCCAGTGTGCAGTCATAGACCTGCAACATAAATGTTTCATTACAATTTAGCTATGCACCTTGTGATGTCTTCCCAAAATTACTGGCAAAGGCAAGCTGGATTTATTTAGTTTTTTTGCATCTCAGGAGCCAATGTTATTGCCTCGTGGATCCACTGTAGATCCAAGTGAAACGTTTTTTACAAACATTTTCTAAGCTACCCCCCCCCATATCGGTAACCTTGCATCGTTCTGTCCCTTCAGTAGAAAACCACAGTTCTAAACCATATTTCTATTTAATCACGACATTTCCTGTCATGACTTCTTTTAAGGGTTGATGAAAGGTTGTAACCATTTATTCTGCTGCTCCCTGTCCCGGGGTTGTCTTGGGAACTGGGACACCATCGCAGTGTGTGAGCCAAGATTGCATGTGATTGGCCTCCAGCCACAGAACTTGAATACATGCATGTGCGTGCACACACTGACCGCAGTCACATGGAAAGTCCCACTCACTTTCGGTTCAGTGCCGAGGCAGGCTTTGCCAGTTTAATTACGCCTTGGGAGTGTAATTTCACATTGACCTGCGGGTTTCTTGAAATTGTACTTCATCTTGTTAAAGTTTCCTCTTGCTCACGTGCCTTCCTTGGCTATTTGACACAGTACACCATGTTATGATGTGGAATTATAGTGTTGGCACCATAGTTTAGCCACCACAAGATAGGACTCAAAGTGGGAAAATTATCCTCATGCTCAGGGGCCAAATAATTTAGAAATATATTGTTTTGGATCTGTAAATTTAGTTTTTTGCTAAATTTTCTGCCAAATTTGATGTACTTGCTACCCGGCGATCATTCCACCTGATTAAATTGGCAAGTAGACAGATCGTATTTTACCTGACGATAAAGATACAAAAGGTACCAGTTCAAATTCAGCACAGTCTGTTGCATCATCGTCTCCCTATTTTTTCCAGTGGAGATAGATACTTATCCACTCACTTCAGAAAACAAGTAGCCCCAACAAACTGTCTAATGTGCTGTCTCACGTTACGTCAATCTCGTGTGTCATGTCCCGTTGCCCTGCTGTTGTTTTGTGTTGTCTAAATGTCATGTGTGGGCTTTGGGTTTTTAACCAGACTCTTAAACCTACTAAACGTGCAATTAAAACACATTCTTCTTTACAACTTGACTCCTAATTGCTTGATGAGATGAAATTATGGTTTAGACATTTAAAAAATCTCATTAATCTTTAGAACACAGTTGAACATTTAGGTTTAAATGTAACTTTACATTCACTTAACTTGTATGCTTGATTCACCAAATATGGTTGCTAAATATGTAGTCCTCCATAAATGCTTGTATATTGAATTTAGTTCTCAACAATTACTATTTTGAGTATCTTTTACAATTCCAAGGGTACTGTCCCTTTTTAAAATCAGACAAAATCCTTCTCGGTGTGTGAAGGAAACACCATCTCTCTGATAAGTTTTCAGACAGACTTCAGGAGTGATCTCTGTGTATGTGCTTGTGAGCAGGCTTCTTACATTAACTGGCTACCGGCTTTCCCTTGAGTGTGCATTAGTCAAACAAAATGCTGCGTTTTTCCAATCGTAGATCTCGGGTCACAGCTGTGTGAACATGCCTCTGGAGCAGCCACACCTTGCCACAAACGCTTCCACATACTTATATTTTACACAAGAGGAACGGCTAAAGCTGAACTGATCTGTGAGAGCAGTGTTTAAGTGAACTTGGAGAGGATGTGAATTGTGAAGGATAGCAGTTGAAGGTGATTTTGCACTACTCAAAAGTGGATAGAACTTGGTAGGGATATCTGCCTTGGACTTATTCCTATGAAGAAAATATTATTTGGACTTCAGCAAAGGGTACAAAAAACTGCAAAAAACTATCCCAGACTGCAAGCTTCTGCGCTGCATCTCCCTTTTAGAATCCAGGACAGATCTTTTTTTTTAAATCAATAGACACGGCCAAACCAGAAAGTCATTCAGCTTTAAATCCTGTTGGTTGTTCCCAGCTGAAGTGAAGAAACAGCATGTTTTATTTATGTCCTCAAATTTGTACCAAGTCATCACTCATTTGGGAAACAACAAAACACAGCACTGCAGACGAACATGACTGACATCAGCAAGATGTACTGCAGCTGAGGGCGATGCAATATTATTAAAAAAAACACTCGTATCCCCTCTGACTATACTGTCAGTGTGACAAACACATTTTTTTTTTTTTTTTTTTTTTTTTTATTAAAGATTTGGAGAGACATACTTGAAATGGGGCAGAGAACCGACCACGAGATAGATTTCGAACCGGGTCTGCTGTGACGGGGACTGAGCCTCTAGGGGGGTGCTCTTACCACTACAATTTACTATGTTTGTATACTAGTTTATTTCATTATAATGTTACAGCTTTTCATCAAACACATTTTGTCTCCTGACAAGAGACTAGAGATTTACCATTCCTAGGTCAACTTTGCCAGGTTTATACAACAGGAGTTTAAATTATGGTTATCCCCAATTCAGGGGCCTTCAACTGACACACCTACAAATATGAGACATATATTGTTCACTAAGTTTCCATTATTGTGTGATATATAGTGGAGACTTTGACTTCACTGCCCCTCAAAACTATAGTTGCAGATTAATCTTTAAAAATCCTAAAGCACATTACCAGATAGGCACAATGCAGTAAAGGAATGAGTTACCTCTGCTTTAGTATGCTCTTTGTGTTTGTGTTTGCATGTATGTTGGTCATCGGCCACTAATTTCAGGAAAATTCCAGCAGGAGCCAAAGACCACTAATTAACAAACCCAGTGCAAATCTCAAATGGGACCGCAATCCTGCATAGTGCAAACGCTCACTCTCATAACCTACAACCCTTGGTTGGACTGCCTGCGGTATTTCTCCCCTCACAATGTCATTCAGGCAGCAGTTAAGTTTTTATTATGGCTTCTTTAGTGTGAGAGGAGATCTTTTAAAAGACTTGTCTTTTAGCTGCACACCCTGAAGCTAGATCCATTCTAGTGCCCAGACTGCACGTGATTGGTTCCAACTTCTACCTCCTCCAAATCATCAACCCAATATAAGTTGAATTCATTCTGCAGTGAATACTAGTACTGGAATGTGTCTTGGGTTTATTGATCACAAGTCAACATTTTTAAAACTAGGGTTTGAATTCTGAACGCACACGAAATACACTGATCTAGTCAACACTTTGAAAAGAGGTCTGGGTTTGGTTCTCACAGACCACTTCTGGACAGGTGTAAATGTGTGTTATTTATTTATTTTAAGCAGCAGTCCGTTTACCACCGAAAAATGTGAAATGGAAAGCAGAATCTCATTAGTGACTACTTGATGTGCATGTAAAAAGTTTTTTTTAATGACTGCAATCCATCTCACACACATTCAAGACAGGAGATCTAAACATGGACTACACCATTAACTTTTTCGAAACTTGCAATCAACCCAGCATGAACCACATTATTTTGAGGTTATTCCCTTTAAGTGTTTACATTAGCGCTACTCCAAACACTTTAATCGTATAAAACTAAAAGCACTATAAAATACAGACTGTGTAAACATCTGGTCCTTTTACTTCTTTTAAGGTCACATTCACAGTAACAACACTGATTGCTGCGATATCAAGTTGATAACAGGGCTGTTAAGACGCTTCAAGTATTAGAGCTGTTCTCCATTATTCTCAGACAACAGCACAAGACAAGCACTGCAGTTCAAACAGCGGGTGGGACATAAATAGATCAATCAGACGGTGGCCTACCTCCGTTATAAACAAGACTCAATGAAGAACCTCTGACGCACGATATCAAGGTCACATATGCTAACTTTCAGGTTCAAGATTGTAATTTGGGTTTTTACTAGAAACTGATTTCATTGTGTAGTGTATTTTTCATGAAAAAGTGCATTTTGCATAATAGGTGACCGTTAATGTTGGATCTTCAATTTAGTCATTAGGCCTCCTGAGGAACAGATCAATGTTGCACTTCCAAATGCTTTAGAACAAAGTAGAAGCCATTTTTAGAACTTTAGTTCTGTACCTGATGTTCTGTTATTTTTCTGTCTCTTTCAGGTTGGTTTCCTGCATCTGAACATCTATATCTCATCACTGTGATCCAAACCAAGGACAGACCACACCTCCACATCTCCTATTCTAACTTCTAGCCACTATGTCCTAGCTAACAGCGGCCCAGTCCCCTCCCCTGACCATCCTGTCCCTTAAACCCCATTCCCTCTCTCCGCCCCCTGCCCCCCTAGCATTAGCGCTGCCCCTTTTGGCGTGATGAGCAGCCTGCACCAGCAGCAGCATCATGGCAGCACAGGCTCAGAGCGAGACCTTCAGTCCGCTGCCTCTTCGGTTAGCCTCCCTTCAGTTAGAAAGACCCCCAAGAAACGCCGGCTGTCCCTCCACTCGCTGTTCGGCCGCCGACGCCGGCACGACCGCGACCCCAAACGCAAGTCCAAGCCTGCGCAGGCCGTGGCGGGATTGGAGAGCGTCGCCAGCGCAGAAAGCGTCCAGCCAGAGACAGTCAATGATAAAACCTCTGCCCACTCCGTAACGGGTGTGGCATCCACTTCCTCATTGTCGGGCTCGTCTTCAGAGCCACTGGAGTGCCCGCTGTGCCTGCTGCGCCACGCACGCGATCGCTTCCCCGACATCATGACCTGTCACCACCGCTCCTGCGCAGACTGCCTGCGACAGTACCTGCGCATCGAGATCTCAGAGTCTCGAATCAACATCTGCTGCCCCGAGTGCTCGGAGCGCTTCAACCCCCACGACATCCAGCTCATCCTGGGCGACCGGGCCCTCATGGAGAAGTACGAGGAGTTCATGCTGAGGAGGTGGCTGGTGGGTGAACCTGACTGTCGGTGGTGCCCCGCTCCGGACTGTGGGTAAGAACAAGAGCTACAGGGATATAAAGGCTTACACAGTGAATAACATATCAGGACAACCTGCTTTTTACTTTCAAAATAAACCAAATTGAAATGAGAAACTGCAGGTGAATAGGGTCAAATGTTTAACTTATAAATATCATCATTCAACTTTGCCAGTGGATTACCTACATAAAAAAAATTAAATGTTTGAAGAAATATTCAAATTTAGGGATTTCTAGTCTAAAGCTTGTACAAAACAGATTTGCATACAGCCTTTTATTTTATTTTATTTTATAAATAAAATAAAAACTTTGTACAAGTGTCAAAACATGCTTTTTCAATATGTTTTTTAAGAACATAATGTATCATTAATCAGAGAATGAACATCATATAAATGAATCCTTTGGTAATAACCTTCAGAATAGTGCTAAGAATGACTATCAAAAGTTTAGTTGATGTTTTTGCTTTAGAAGTTGAGATTTTTGGAAGAGTGTGAGCTATAAAGGGTTACTCTCCACACATTACTTAAAGATTGTGTCGTGTTACTTAAGAGCCATAATAAAAACACCATGTACACCACTTCTTTTATTTAATATTTTCAAATATCTTATTTCGGTTACCTGAGATATGTGCCATGTTTCGTGCTTCTAAAAGAACAAATGCTTGAGTCCCAAAATAACAACTTAAGCAGCTACATGAAGGAATCTTCAAGGCTGTAATCTGGTCTTTTGAAGTTCACCACAGCTTCTGCATCAATTCCCGACGAGTTATAAATAACTTGTTTCAGTGATGGACCTGTTTATCCTGTCTGCCAAAAAAAGATGTGAGCAATCATTGATGAAGATGCCTATTGTTATCAGACCAGAACTGTCATTTGTCTAACTACGTAATGCACCTTCTAAACAGAGTTAAAAATGGTTTTACAGAAAAAGAGTAGTCAAATAATCATGCTTAAATGAGACTGCATAGGAAGAAAAACTGTACTCCGAATAAAACCCTAAACTATGAAATACATGAAGTATTGAGTGCTGGAAAACAAATTAAATGACCAAAGTGGAACAAAAACAAAATACCTCCACTTATTGACTTTTGAGTATTTGTTGATGTGAATGATTAGCTTGAGGATGAACAAACCTTGGCCATTTGATTCAGCCTCTGCTCAAAAACAAAAAAATGTTGGTTCTTTCGCGAGGAGGTGCCGAGTGTATGTGAGGGTCATGTTAGGGACTTATATGTTAGGGATTCAACAGTTTGCTCACAGGTTCCTGAACTGAGGCTGGGAACATTGTGCTAGGACACCACGTCTTCACCTGTGATTTAGTGCACATTTCAACCATAACCACCACAGTGCAAACAGCATACCCTAAAACTGCTCATCTGCATCTGGAACCATCAATTTTTTTTTAATGTTTATTCATTTGCTGACCAAAGTGTTGCAACTAAGTTTCGGAGCCCTTCTTGCCCACATTCCTCGCATTCAGATATTATTGTTATATTAGTTTTGAGTGATTACCCTTGCTTCACCCATCTCTGTCTCTGTCTCTGTCTCTGTCTGTCTCTGTCTGTGTGTGTTGCATGAACACGGCACATGCTATAATACATTGAAATATATGTGGGAAAAGTAATAAAACCAAAAGGCTCACTGAGGTGTTAGTGGAGACTGTCTGGAAACTGTCTAGATGGAATGCTGCGTAGGTCAAAATGTTTCCCCCACACACACTATACTTACCACCAAAGTGTGTCAGCTTCTTGGGTAGCATCGTCAAAACTCATTGTAAAATGCTGCCATAACATCAGTTACCAGTTACATTTGTTTTTGTTGCTTCCATCAGGCAACAAAGCAGGAAAAAAACTTTTCTTCACCATCGTTACCTCATCACCTTTTATTAAGACGACCACCATTTTATCTTTGATCTTTTTTATTAACTTGGCACGAAAATGAATATCTTGCGTGGGTGAAACCAGTTGGTTTAAGCTTCAATCGTGCAAAGAAAGCTTTATGCTTGCCTGTGTTCTACTGTTAGCTTGATCATCTGAAGTAAAAAAAAAAATCAGTTTTCTGTCAATGTGGTCACTAGTCACCATTTTACATCTCCTCTGTGGGTACTTAGTCTAGTATGTAGAGCTGCAGCTGATGATTATTTTGATTAATCTTAATTGCTTAATCATAATTAAGCATTTGACCTGTAAAACATCAGAAACAATGCCCATCATAATTGTCAGTACCCAAGGTGATGCTCTGCTTGCTGCCAAGTTTTTTCTTTTCCACCCTACCACTTTTGTGCATCTGTTGTCGCTGTTGCTTCTCTTGGTATCAGCTGATTTAAGCATGTCTATTGGATTTGGATGTTAGTAGGGATGCACCGAAATGAAAATTCTTGGCCGAAACCGAATAAAATCAAACAGTTGGCCGAATGGCCGAAACCGAATACCGAAAGAGGCTTTTGCAGTTTTGTTTATTTATTTTGCCAATTCTTTCAACATTGCATACATGAACTCCCAAATGTTCTCCTCAAACATAGCCTACAACTAAAAATCAACCCTAAATAAATAATTAAACAGTAAAACCTTCAAATCTAAGAGTAAAATTAACATTTTACTAGGAATGTGATTGTGAACCACTCATTGTTTTGTGCCTTGACTTATATGAGGAAGAATCTACAAAAAGATCGACTTATTGCCATTTTTTTCTTTTCTTTTTTTGCAATGCAGTGCAGGTTGAGTTGCTCTAAAAAACTGCACCACAGCTCCCACCGTAATGATCAGACTTCAGAATGTGCATCAAAGCCTAATGATCATAACAATGAGAGGCTTTAAACGATGTCCATGCTTAGGAGGTGATTGTAACTTTTTCGGCTGTAGACTGAAACTAACGGGGGGAGGCGGCTCACTGGACATATATTTAGTTACGCTGTCAGTTTGCCGAGATGGCTATGTATTCCATGGACATATAAAGAAATGTATTCAGGCTCGAGCAATGCAATCAGATCGCAGTGCCCCCCCTCTCTCCCACAGCGATAACAGACTACAGACTGCTCCTGCTGCGCGCTCCCGACCAGACGTGGACTCGCATACACGGTTGCGTCTCTCTTTACTTCCATTTCCTGGTTTGCAAGCGCGCAGCTCTTTTAAAAAAATATTTCCTTATTGTCATTTAGTTTGTCAATATTCGGTAATTTTGTTCGGCCTTTTAACTGTTTCGGGCCGAAACCGAAAATGACTTATTTTGCCATTTTCGGCCGAACATTTTCGGTGGCCGAATGTTCGGTGCATCCCTAGATGTTAGCATGTCTATTGGATTAAACACCTATCTAACTTTAACCAAGATCTTGACTTGTCTACAAGTGTACAGCTGTGTATATCAACAAACAGCGGTGGTGTGTGTGTGTGTGTGTGTGTGTGTGTGTGTGTGTGTGTGTGTGTGTGTGTGTGTGTGTGTGTGTGTGTGTGTGTGTGTGTGTGTGTGTGTGTGTGTGTGTGTGTGTGTGTGTGTGTGTGTGTGTGTGTGTGTGTGTGTGTGTGTGTGTGTGTGTGTGTGTGTGTGTGTGTGTGTGTGTGTGTGTGTGTGTATCAGCTAATGCCTCAAAATGTTCTTCCTTAGCTTGAAAAATGTTTTGGTCATTTCGTGCTGAACTGTACAAGCAACTCCCATTTGGATCATTTCTGCTTGGGGCACACAATGATAAACTTAGAGCTGTCTACAAAGAACTGTTATACATTCTCCAGTTTATATTGCGGCTCAAGGGTTTGTTTTTCCGTATCGTCTGTTTCTAGGGTTCCCATGATAACCTGAAGGGCTTCAAGGGTTTAACTGAAGCTGTTATAGTAAAATATGCCCGGTGCTCTGCACTCATTTCTACAGTATCTAAGGTGTTCGTTTCAACAAAATTATTATTATATCTCATCTAATAGAGACACAAGTAGGTTTCTGAGTCATTGAGCAAGAGAAAAAGGTCTCAAGCATTTATTTTTGATTTTTCACAGTTAATGAAGCCATTTAATTGAGGCAGTAATTGTGTCTGCATATAAATGACTGCTGCACCTGCCACAATTGATTGTTACAGGGCAAGTTTGCCAAATTGTTTCAGTTTTTTTTTATAACTATAGAGTTGTTGGACCCTGCTTCGGTCATGCCATGTAGTTTTTAGTAATTAGCTCTCAAATAGCTCATTGAGATGATCGATGAGGGAAAACTATGGCGAGATGCAGTCATGCAAAACCCGATTTGTTCTATAAACTTAGTGATATAATTCTTCCCTACCCCTATACTTATCTTTTTTTTTCCTGCTGACCCCTGGTGTTTTGCAAAACTACTACATCTGTGTACTAGTAGCAGCTAATTCAAACCACCATTTTGTTTAAAATTTGCTTTTTTCCTCTCACAGTTACGCTGTCATTGCGTTCGGTTGTGCCAGCTGCCCTAAGATCACCTGTGGGCGTGAGGGCTGTGGCACGGAGTTCTGCTACCACTGCAAACAGCTGTGGCACCCCAACCAGACGTGTGACACTGCCCGGCAACAAAGGGCCACAACCTTCAGGCTACGGAGCTTCAGGTCCTCCTCCCTCAGCTACAGCCAAGAGAGCGGAGCCGCAGGTAATAAAACCTGCATGCACGTCACCTTTTTATGCGCGGATGAATTCACAATATACAATATATTATGCACACAACATGCTGTCGGTGGGTCAGTATAAACTAGGTGGAATAGGCATGTACAAAAAACAAGGGTAAAGACAAATATGATATCAGTAAAAGGGGTTAACTTGTGGAACAGTCTTGACATGGATTTATAAATGTGTAGTTAAATTTCAAGTTAAAAAGAAAGTTGAAGAATATGGTCAACAAATATAGTCCAATAGAACAGTTTTTTGTTGTAAGTAATGTTATTTATTTTACCTAGTAGTGTCTAAAATAATACTTTTTGTAATAAGGGTAGGTATAATAAGCTAAAGCTTTAGTCCACACCTTTTCAGTAATTTAAAAAAAAAATGTCTTCCTTTCCTTTTAAATCAAATGTCTTTGTTGTTTATATGTTTCTGTGTATTACTAATAGAACACTGTGTATATGGGCCAACATAAATTATTCCTACAACTAATTCTTCCTCCACTAGGTGATGACATCAAGCCGTGCCCTCGCTGTGCTGCCTACATCATCAAAATGAACGACGGAAGCTGTAATCACATGACCTGTGCCGTCTGCGGCTGTGAGTTCTGCTGGCTCTGCATGAAGGAGATCTCTGACCTGCACTATTTAAGGTGAGACAGAAAACTACTCATCAGCACTTGGTAGTTCCTACATTTGTGTTTCCTTCATGATTTTTGTAATATTATTTTTGGCATTAAAAATCTTTATTTTAGAGACCATTATTTGTCTCTTATTACCTTACTAATTTTTCAGCCCTAGTTTTAGTAGTTATCGTAACCATGATAGAGACACTCACACACGACCCATGTCCTCTGTCCCCCTCAGCCCGTCAGGCTGCACCTTCTGGGGGAAGAAGCCCTGGAGCAGAAAGAAGAAGATCCTCTGGCAGCTGGGCACACTGGTGGGTGCGCCCGTGGGCATCGCACTCATAGCCGGCATTGCTATCCCTGCTATGATCATTGGCATCCCAGTCTATGTGGGCAGAAAGGTGAGAGCCAGCGCCAGACACTTGAGGATTGATTTGATCTGATAGTGGTCCAAAACAACAGTTCATTTGGATACCAGTGGTATACATGTAGCTCCAGAGATTTTCTTTTTTTTAAGCTAATCAGCAATCATTTTCCTTCCTCAGATACATAATCGCTACGAGGGAAAGGACATCTCCAAACACAAGAGGAACTTGGTTATAGCTGGCGGTGTAACGCTGTCTGTGATTGTGTCGCCCGTGGTCGCAGCAGTCACTGTTGGTAAGAAAGAACGGTTTTTCTCTCCTTTACCATGTGTTTCTCAAAAACATTAAAACTTTTATTTTAAAATGAGGTTGGCTCAATAAGCTAGTACTGCATAAAAGCATCACCTTGTGGGTTTTTGCCATTTTTGAAAAACTTTATGCTTGGAAGTTGGAACTTTCTAAAGAAAGTGGATGTGCTGAGAAATTCTTTGCAGTTAAACAAGAATATGCTAAAAAGGAATATGTTAACTAGGAAACTATGACAAAAATGTGCTTCTTATAAACTGTATTTCCATTGCTCTGTGTAGGCGTCGGTGTCCCAATCATGCTGGCTTACGTTTACGGAGTTGTGCCGATCTCACTGTGCCGGGGAGGCGGCTGTGGAGTGTCTGCCGGCAGCGGCAAAGGGGTGCGGATTGAGTTTGATGACGAAAATGAAAACATAGGCAACGGGGCAGCAGCCACAGGTGAGTGTCTCTAACCGATGGAAAGAAAGACGAACAACACAGGAATGCAATGCTACCAATGTGCTACATGAACCTAGGAGGAGTATGCAGAATTTCTGTGTCACCCTGTTTTGCTTTCTACCACTTTTGCATATTTATGAACTTCATCCTTTGTCAATTTCAGTCAAATTTTATAACTTATTTTTTCTTATCAAAATTACTCAAATGTCAAGAACAGCACCATCATATTTGGGAAATACCAGCAGTAGGGTTACTGTCTGTACCGCCCATGGATATCAGTGGTCTGGCATTCAGAAGTACTACATCTACCAGTGCCTTTGTGTGCACATATAGATTATTCATAGCCCATGAAGTGCCACAACCGCTGATGTGTGCGATGATGTGAAATGACAGACGCAGGGTCAGTTGTTTTTCCTGTCGGCATGTGTTTGTCACCATCCAACCGACAGCAATGTGAGATTGAGCTGGTCTTGCTTTTTTTCGGGAGACGGATTGTATTTCTCACAGATACTGTCAGCACTGCCCATGGTTATTATGAATCCAAATGATAGCAGGGACTATGACCTCTCCATGGCTTCTCCTTAGCCTAGGTGTGAGACTTGACGACACATATTCACACCAAACAATTCACCATCTGTTGTTCTTTGATGAATCTGTTGTTCTTTGATGAATTTAGAGCCTATTAAAGCCAAAGAATAAACTTAGAGCTCTGACCTCAATTTTCTCTTTTGTTTGCTGTGGTTATCTGGTGTCACCTGCTCCAGTTCCTCTTTATGGCTCAATGTAGATTCCCCCCTTATCCTCTTAACCTATTTCTTTCTTCACTCCCAAGGCAAAAGGTTCACCGCTTCACATAAATGATGTGCTTAGCTCTTCTTTGTCAGTAAAAAACAAACCAAAAAAAAAAAAACAGTAATTAGATCACATTTCTAATTCATCACGTTTTTTTCCTCTGTAGACACGACCTCTGTGGCGGAGACGCGGCTCAACAACCCCAGCCTGGGAGACGGAGCGAGCGTGGGCGGGCTGACAGGCCTCAGTGTGAGCGGGAGCCACATGGAGCGCTGTGGCGTTAGCAACACACAGCGCGACAACATGAGCGACAACGCTAGCACCACAGCCCTCGCCGGGACCAGCATCACCGGCAGCCTCTCCGGCAGCTGCTACAACAGGTAACAAGCTGGATGCTAGAGACTTCAACCATACACTTTTTATTTTTATACTGGATAAAAGCAAAACGTGCAGTTCCTCATAGACGCTGTATTTCATGTCAATTGTTATTTTCCAGGATGTTAAAATAAAATAAAAAAGTTTTATTCCCAGGATGGAAGTGCAGGCTGATGTCCAGAAGGAGCGCTGCAGTCTGAGCGGAGAGTCTGCCACCGTCAGCCTCGGCACAATCAGCGACAACGCCAGCACAAAGGCCATGGCTGGATCCATCCTCAATGCCTACATGCCTCTGGAAAGGTCAGCAGTCACAACACACTCATCCTACGTGTTGCAGCAGCAGCACATTACTGACATTAACAAGGAGAAAAAAAAATATCCTAGATGCCCTGTGGTGAAATTGTTTGAAGGAAAGTCATTGTGTGTTTTTATCAGTGTTAACACATGCTGTGTGCTTTAGCAGAACATGCTGGAAACATATAAAAACTATGTTTTTTCGTTATTTCTTTGACATTTGTATTTAATTGCTTGTCTTGGAATAGGAGTAATTGATTCTTAATAAATATGATGGATGGATAGATGTAATACTTAATAAATGTTGTCTTTTACTGTTGGTTAATTTTGAGCGATTTTATTCTTTCAGAGACAATAGTCTGGAAGTTCAATCAGACGTGGAGTCCAAACAGGAGAAGGTGAGGCACAGCAGCACCAGCAGCAGCCTGGATGAAGCCAGCTGTAGCAGCAGCACCGGCGGCCTTAAAGGTGCTAGCGGTGGCACCTGCTCATGCCCATCCACCTGCTGCCACTGCCGCCCCTCGTCCCCCTGGTCCAAGGAACCCTCCACGTCAGCGGGCAAGAAGAGCAAAGGGAAGCTTTGGAAGAGAGCCAGCAGTAGTTGCAGCAGCAAAGGAGAATCGAGGATGAACGAGACGCGGGCGGACATGGACACGCAGCTCCTGGAGCAGCGCAGCACAAACTCCTCCGAGTTCGATTCCCCGTCTCTGAGCGGCAGCCTGCCCTCGGTGGCCGACTCGCACTGTAGCCACTTCTCCTCGGAGCTCAGCTGCTCTGACCCCGAAACCTCACGGCCGGCTCATCCCACAGACCCCCACCCTCATCGGGCCAACGCCACCTGCACCTCCACCTTCAATGAGGTAACCGTCACACCCATGCCCGAGGTAGAGCACGACCGCCTGGAGCATTACACACCTCAGAGTAGCCACACAGCCTTCGTCCACCGCCTGCTGTCCTCGTCTTCTCCCCCCGCGTCACCCAAAGAGGGAAGTAGCACCAGGACCTTTCTGTACATCAGCGAGGAGGGCGGAGGCATTGGCGCGCCGGACACCGAGCTGGAAAAAGAGGAGAACATAAAAGAGACCACCAAAAACATTGCCGCACTGCCTGTAAGCCCAGCAAGGAAGCTTTGTATACAAACAGAAATCTAAAAAAAAAAGAACCCTCCTCTTCTTTTGGGGTGATGGCAGTGATACCGCTGCTACACGTCTAATTATATTTTTTATCTGGAGGCAGGAATTGTATGTGAATGTCAGTCTATAAGGTAAGGTTGAGGTCCAAGTGAGAGAGAGCGATTTGTGAGTAAAGTTAAATGGAAGCACAGTTAAGCCAAGTCAGAGCGGATCAGTTGGTTCTAGCAGACACGTGTGAACCAGACGTTTCAGCCTGTTGTTGACGCTCCTAGCGAAGCAGCAAGGCCTATAGCAGGTAGAGTTGAATGTATGCGGACAGGTGTAAAGTATGTTATCAGGGCGGTGAGATACTGCAGAAGGCCCATCCAGCTTGTATGATGATCTGCAACCCCTGAATCCTAGATTCAGACCACCACAAACAGCAGAACTGATGGAGCTGGATAGGAGCAAGTTCAATGTTTTTTTTATATATATATATATAATAAGCCAAGCTGCTATTTTTAAAAGCCTGAACCTATTCTGCTCTATGACATCAGCAAAAATCTGTTTTTTTCTTTGGGTGTTGCATGAATCAGGGATGGATATATGTCATCACTGTGGTCCACCGCTGTGCCACCCGTTCACTCTGTGACTTCTTTTAAAAAGAGGCGTGAGAAACAGCACACAGCTTATAGGATTGTTGGACCCAAGAGCGACCAGTCCACACAGTAGCAAATTGTATTTTTCCATATTCATCTATAAGAGAAATTATCATTCTTGCTTTTGTTTAAAATGTCACTCTTGTATATTTTTGGTCTTGTTTTCTTTCTTTTTTTAAAAGCTTAATGTCTTAGCTTATTTTTTTTCCATTTTGGGAAAGTTGGTTTTAATGTTGAAGCCCTGTGCTGGGTCCAAAGTTTTAAGTATACTCGGGTGGGCAATTGTGGTGAAGACAACCCAAGCCGGCCGTAGCCCTTTTTCAGTTTGAAATGTTGTTGACGTAACCAGGAAGAAAAAAAACGTAGCATTTCTTACAATGAATGGAACGTCATCCACAACAGTGTATTTGCAATCAAATAAAATATAATTAAAGCTTTTCAAAACAATATTCAGAATGGACAGATGTGTCCAATCAGTTCTGATATGCTTAAAGGTTGTGCAATGAGAAAATCCATCTTTCAATAGTAAATGTGCAATGATAATAATAGGGTTTAAATGTTGGATTCTTCCTCAGTAATATTCAAATCAAAGTCCAAGTTTTGATTTATAGCTTTGGGTTTATTTAAACTACAATGTTTCTTTATTGTTTTTTTCTTTCTTTTTTTTAATCTTTGCATCCTTGATTAATGCAAATCATTTTATATTGGTTGGACCCACAGTGCCTTCGAAGAGGGGAAAACTAATTTTTTATTGTGTTTTTATTTTAATTTCCCTGTTTCTTTGCGTCTTCAAATGGCAAACATAATAATCATGATATTTAATTATTTTGCCTCATAAAAACACACACCCTCCCCTGAAGACTAATGCTAGCTGTCACACTAGCTTGTTTAGCTGACCAAAAACGGCACTCGGCCACTGAGAGCCTGGACTAAGGAATCGATGGGAAATCACTTCTTTTAGAAATCGACTTGTTATACATGAGTTCAGTCAGTATATGGCTTAGCCATGGAAATAAGATTTTGGGATTAAACCGGATCTTTAAATTCAAGACCAAAACATCAGTTTAGGTTTTATCCAGTTTTAGGAAAAATAATAATAAAATACTTTCCTAAAGTAGCCAAAGTAAATTCATCTGTCAGTGTTTACGACTAAAAGCATTTTGTTGCTGGATATTCCCACCCTGTATATGTTCCTTCTGTTGAAGATGCCTGTCAAATTTCTGAGTTTTATATTGTTATTTGAAGACTAGCACCATGTCTATTTTCTAACTTGGTCAAAAGAAGCTTATGCTCTTTAAAGAAAAGTATATATTCCTGAATTATTTGCTTTATAAAATGCATGTAAGTGCATATCCTTAAACAATAAACATTCTCAATCAAGTTTGTTTTCTGTATATGTTTCCTTAAAGCTGCCTTGTAAAATAACTGTTAAGTTTGTTATTATTGTGTGATAAGTGAAGATTTTCGTTGAAGTGTGGTTGTTAAATTCCCTTTGGCTACACACTCGGATCTGTAAGCAAGCTTGTGAAGTCGCAGACACAAATGCTCATTAAAGAGTCCACATAGCAGTTTATTTACATTTGCATTCAAACTATTTACATACAGTACATGCTCTTTACATTCCATGAAGCAAAATCCCGTGCCCCATATCAAGTGTTTTCATTTAGTTTTTCAGCTTTTTTATTTACACAATACAAGGAAAAATAAAAAGCTAATGGATAAAATGAGACTGAGAAAGTATGAATGCACTGAAAGTTGTGGCACATTGTGCTATATGAAGACATACATTGTTTGTGTTATAGGGCTGGGAGAGGGAAAAGAAATATGTTAAATCCTGTCCACAACCACTTTTTTTCAGCCCTTTCTTAAAAAGAGTTAAGGATAACAAAATTCCATATACTAAGTTGTCATTCCGGAGGCAATAGCTCTCAATCAAGGGCTGTTTGTCTGTACACACATCCACACAGACCTAAGGGGAGCTCTAAGTAGGCAAATTAAGTGGGAATACATGTTTATGTTTACCAAAACTCTGGATATAAACTAAAATATCTCATGGAGTTGCTCATTTTTAAGTCGGAAGGTACTAGACCTTGGTTGCAAATTTTCTTCTTGACTGCCTATATTCAAGCAAATAACCAGATGATGAGCTCCAACCTCTTAATGTTGTCTACGACTATTAGTTCCCAACCTGCAGCATCCCTGCTAATTTCTGTTAAAGAGATTTTGAACAGTTTATAAATGTGAATCCTTGCCTAGCTCCTTGGTTGCAGCTGGTAGGGTTAAGAAAAAGAAAAAAAATCACAAAAGGATATGAACGTAAATTACTGTCACACACAAAGACACACATGGTCGTCTTGGTTACATTCAAATTGAACCTGAGACCTTTGATATGTAATACAGAATACAGTACATGTAATGCTAACCAAAGTAACTGGATATCTACCAAACTAAAGTGACAATAATTAGAATGAATTATTATTGGGTTTAATTAACAAACACTTCAGCATTGAGCTCAGGATGTTTTAGGATATTGTTGTAATTAATCATTTTATCACGTTAAATCATAGTTTAATTATAACGCCTCATTTTAGAGGGTCTTTAGCTGTAGAAATAATGTGTTGCCTTATTTTTTTACTAAGTAGCAGCTGCAATGTTTAAACTTGTAAACAATGACATAGACGTAGCCGGAATAGATAGAAACTCTGGATACGTAAATACTGTACCATTTTAGTCTTTTTTTACCTCTACAAACAATACAGTTAAATTGAATCAGATTATGTCAGTGCCCAGTAAACTAAACACAAATTGTTTAAAACATATTTCAAACTTCTTGGCGTATTTCATCCTAAACTGTGGTAAAAATCTCAGTAAGGCACACTTCCCCCCCTTTGTCCCTCCACCCTATAACAAACCAATAACATGAATCTGTATAGAGTACATTAAATCCTAATGTAAAAGATTTGTAGTGAAAGCAGGTCATGAGTACCTTGCCATTAGCCTTTTTTGTTAAATAAAGCTGCCCATTATGGAAGGTAGTGTGTTTTCAGGAGTTTGCACACATTGCGGTTGTTGCAGAGCTGCGAGTGGGCTGGTCGTCCCAGGAGTTATCGCCTGGTCATTTCCATGTATTACACGTCTTAACTTACTACAGCTGACAGCTTCAAAAGTCCTTTTCTCTCTGTGACTGCTACAGTAAAGCACGTGTCCACACCTGTTTCATTCCACTGTCTTCATAGAGCTCCATAAGCAAACATCAAACCTGGAGGAAATGAGAACAAATATTTTTTATTTATTTTATTTATTACATTTCAAAACCTATTTTGCCCCTCTTCTTAAAGCAATAGTGCGTAACTACTGTTGCCTCCATGATAAATTCTGAGTAATTACAACAACACTGACGGTGCATATACATGATATACGTTGTACGCCTTTGGTGATCGTGCATGGATTTTTGTTCATTCTGCTGTACGTCCAGGTTTTTTTTAAGCAGTAGAATCAACAACTGAAACATTTCTTGGGCGCTTTTTGAGCTCCTGCGCCAGTGTCAGGGGTGTTGCTGAGAAGTACAGAGAGAGTTATGTGGAGCTGATAGGTGTAACCCACTTTGTGTCCACTCGTTTGAGGCAATAGCTTGAATGTAACCGACATTCATGTGTATAAAAACGTTACGTACTATACTGTAGCTTTAAGAATGACTTCTTGAATAGGTTTTCTTCTTCAATAAACAATAGTTTACCTTTGGTGCGTGTGCGGCGCTGTCCATCAGGCTCTTTCTCAACAGGCCCGTCACCTCCTCAAGCTCCTGCTCGGCCTCGTGGACATTCGGGTCCAGCTGAAGGACTTCCTGTAGGTCGCTGCTTGCTGACAGGTAGTCCTAGGGGACACAGGCAAACATACACAGGGATGAACAATATTCTCAATAAACAAATGCACAAATGGGTGTCTGTGTCTGTCTGTCTGTCTGTCTGTGTGTGTGTTCATGACGTAGAGTGACAGGCACCTGTAGGCCCTTATAAGCCAGGGCTCGTCTGTAGAAGGCCTTCTTGTTGCCCGGCTCCAGTTGCAGAGCCGAGTCACAGTCCTGTTTGGCCTCTTCAAAGCGATCCAGTCTCAGGAGGCAAATGGCTCTAAAGAAGAGGAGAGAAGTAATTATAGAGAGAAGCATGTCTGTTTGTGCCATGTGCCGGACACTGCTACGTGAAAGTTATGGCTAGGAGAGATTAGCCTGTTGTTACCAAGTTTTTTTTCAGTTATTTCTTTTAAAAAGCTAGTAATATTAGGGCATATCATCTGGTTTGATGCAATTTTGTTTTAGGGGTTTTAAGGTTCCCAGTCAGTTTAGCATTATGCTAACTCTGGTGCAGTATGCTTCACATGGTAAATCACATAGTCTCGCTCGATCACTTAAGGTTTCCACTCCCTTAAAAAGCCTTGTTTAAAGTCAAGATGTCCACAACAGACAGTATTTTACTCAGGGATGATTCATGTGGAAATTCTCACTCTAGAAAACAACCCCACTGTGTGTATGTGTGTGTGTACAAGTTGCATGCTGTGGCTCTTTGCTTGATGCGTACCTGTTGGTGTAGAGAGAACATTCGTCAGGTTTGAGGGTGAGGCATTCGCTGTACTTGGTCAGAGCCTCCTTAAAGTTAGCCTTCTTGACCAGATCGTTGCCTTCTCGTTTCAGTAGAGTGAAGCGAGCCTCTTTTATTCGGACTGTCGGCAGAAATACGCAATTTAGTGAAAAAAACATCAGCTTAAAGCACGTTAAAGAAGAAGAGCTTTTACAGGGGTGATCGATAAAACCAACAGCCAGTCAGCAGCCGTCTGAATAGACCGTTAAGGGGAATGAGTCAACTGCTGCCTACTGCCGTGCTGAGAAAGCTACTATATACTGTATTTATACGGTGTATATATATATATATAGTCACTATATATAATGACTTTGGGGAAACACACACAGACACACAGGTACCTAAACATATCCACAGACTCATGGGTATCAGAGAAACTGACTCAGCAAGGCTTAACAAATTGTGTGTGCATGGGTTGCTTCTCCCTCTGGCTGAGAAGTCAATACTTCTACACACACTGCTGCTTTGACAGTAGTAGACACCTGTGTTCAGTCAGACGTTTTTTTTTCCCCAACTGAATAGCTGAGCAACTAAATCAATGAGCAAAGCCCCGGGGTCTCTATATCAATCACCTCTGAAGCTTTAATGTAGCTCTAAAGAAAAAGGAACTTCAATACATACATATAGGCTAAAGTAAAATAAAATAATACCAGTAATCTAACAGCTAAACACATTCAGCCAACATAATATGCACTATGGGGAATACACAGTACACATTTATTTTTACTCGCCATGAATCTTTTTTTTTAAAGGGTTCAGAAAAAAAAAGAAAAGAAAAAAGTGAAATACTGAAATGGTGGCACCCCCTGGTGTTAGTAGTGTAATTTTCAGTACAAAAATAACCGTCTGTTATTGTTCTATTAACAGATAATTTGCCTCCACACAACCCATCAGTGTGATATCAAACATGAGCAGACTGAGCTTCTGTTTGGCGATGGGAATACTTGCAAGCATCAGGAGAGTAAGAACATTTTGAAATATCAACATCAGTGCAGCACTCAATGATGTGAGTCTATTTAAAGCGTGATGCTCTTTCACATTAGGAGAGTAGGATACAGCAAACAAGCTCATGTCGTCCTTTGGTGTCATCTTTTAATAAGCCATTCAGGATGTAGTTCAAAGTTTTGAAAGCCACTAAAAGCAGTTTGAATGGGACTAACACTGACACAAACACAATCATTACAGTGTACATTCATCTACTTGATTTAGATTGCCCATTCAATATGTGTATATTTTTAAATGATATCTGATATCTGCTTGAAAATGTAAGCTTTAAATCGGTGATACAGACAGACAGATAGATAGACAGATAGACAGATAGACAGATAGATAGATAGATAGATAGATAGATAGATAGATAGATAGATAGATAGATAGATAGATAGATAGATAGATAGATAGATAGATAGATAGATAGATAGATAGATAGATAGATAGATAGATAGATAGATAGATAGATAGATAGATAGATAGATAGATAGATAGATAGATAGATAGAGTGAAACAAAATGGCAGATTATCGAGGTATTGAGTCTCTTAAAAAACTTTGCAGCGACAAAACTGGGTTTCAACACACTCAAGGTGTTAATCACAGAGAACACGTGGAACCACTTCCCATCTGTTTCCCCAGCAACAGGGGTGTGCTATTCTGAGGTTAGCTCTGTTTAGTCTATGTGCTGTAGTCATGAAGTGTTAATGTAATGTGTGCAGGCCTGTACAGGTTGAGGAGCTTTATCTGTGCAAGATTTAAATCCTGTGTATGGAAACTGTATGGGAGTAGTGCATACCAAACAAGAGAAAATATATATTTGTGTGTGTGTGTGTGTGTGTGTGGGGGGTTTTTTAATTTGCATTCAACATTCTGTGTATTAAACTATGCTTTAATAAACGGTACACATGGTACACATGGATCCTACAGGTCTGTGTGAGCATGAGCAGCCTAGAGGAAACCTGACCTGGATTGTTCCATTACAGCAGCACTACAGTCTGTGGATCGCCTTTCGCTCTGAATTATTGATGGTCCAACCAGACGCGTGCGTGCGCGCACACACACACACACACCTACACCTAAAGGAGTTTCACTGCTAGCTGAATGAATGTCTGCTTACGATTCCACAATTCAAGGGTTTCATTTCAAATAGGTCCACCCACAATTCATCTGGGCAATAATTCAACAGACAATAAACACTTATGTCCAGGTTAGGGAGAAAGAAACATTAAAAGGTGCCAGATTCATTTTCATGTCATATCAAGAGAGAACGTTTTGGGGCGGGAAAACTAGGAGGCTGTATATCCTCAGCACACATCAGCTCACACAACAACACCCTCACTGTGCTAAGAGGAGGTGATGCCACTGACCTTCCTCCTGTGCAGCCCTGGCGGCTCTTGCTTGAGCCACCTCTGCGCTGACGGGCTTGTCTCTGTGCTGCTGCAGGACGGACAGAGGGACGGAGGGGATGGGAGGAATCTTCTCTCTCCACACGGGTCCATCCACCTCAATCAGCATCTTGGTGATCCTGGCAGGAACAAAGAGAAAGAACAAATGTTTTTATTATTAGAACATACCATTACTTAGATTGATGCACCAGGAATCGTGGGCTCCAATGGGACACTCCAAGTGAATAAACTTAAAGTTGGGCTTGCAAAAAAATCTATTGTATTCATAGTTTTAAGTCCACAACAGGTAAGATGATTGCAGTAAAGCAAGCCCGTCACCAGAGCATTTATTTTTCCTCCAAAAGATAAAATCATCATATCTACGAATGCAACTCATCTGATCCAATATTGGTATCTGGTCCGATATGGCTGCAATCGACTCATCGGATATCCGACTGACGCCACTGAGCCACGTACCGATCCAAATTTCATAGGCTTCTATTTTTTATTTACACTTTCAAAACCTTGGAGCTGAAGTTCTGATACTTCTGTATTGAAACTTTTCATTTAAAAATGTTTGTTTATTGTTTGCTCTTTTATATCAGAATGGCTGTGTTTCTTAAGCCTTTATAACCTTACACATAATATTATAACCAACAAAAACAAGAGCCAAGATGTAGGGTAGTGTTTTAACCCACACTGGAGGAAGGAATAATAATCTTTTAATCTTTTCATGTGTTATTCATGCCTGTGCTTATCCTAAAGTGACATGTCAAAACTGCCATGTCACTGTTCTTATACAGGGCAGTGAGGTGTGATGTCACACAGTAGCTGTGTGTGGTCATTTTAAAAGAATGACTATAGATGTGTCTTATATCCATATACTACACACTTATTCTAAGCATGTTTTGAGTCCGTAATGCATTCAGACTGGAAACATGTCAAAGTAAAATGACTTGTGGAATGGTGGTGAATTAGCTCCAGGAACTTAACCCTGAACGTGTTGCCTTAAGCTGGGGGCGGTTAAGCTTTGTCCTCCTGGGCTGTGTTACTTCAGCCCTCCAACTGATACACACGTCATAGGACCAGTGGTTCTCTAACATAACCCATTATCTAGCCAGTAAAACACTTTTCATCTTTCACACTTTTGAATAAACTCCAACCTTGCAACCTCTTTCTTATGTTTGGTTTGTTTGTCAGCTGACCTGTGGACGCCGTCGTGAGCCGCCTGCACGCTGGTGTCTAACTGCAGGACAGTCTTATAATCCACGTAGGCCTGTCTGTAGCGTTCCATTGACTCGTAAGCCATAGCCCGGCGCAGCAGAGGCTTCAAGGAGTAGGGCTGCAGCTCCAAAGCCCTAAGAGGATCAGAAGAGAGACGCAGGAGAAAGAGGATCAAGCTGTCTGCACCTGCACGCTGTCCATTCATAAACGTGTCAGTTTGCTTTCGACAGAGACAGGGATTCTTGCAGCCTCATCAACGCCAAAAACAGCCGAGGTCCAACTCATAAGTTTAAAACATTTATTTTTAAGAGAAGATTTTTTTTTAATTAAAAAAAATGCAATATTTGTGGAAAATACTAAATAACATTTTAATGTCTGCCACCAAAAGTAGCAAAACAAGAAACAACAATGATAGACACACATGCAAGACGAGCTGAAACTCGTGACATACTTGTTGCAGTCCTGTATGCATTCTGTGGTGTTCCCATCCTTCAGGTAGCAGGCTGCTCTGTTGGAGTAGAGAATACACAGATCTTCTGGACTGTCGATGCCTGCAGGGGAACAACCGCAACACACTTGTCTCAAATAAAATAAATTAAAATAACAGACAATGAAAGAACAGCTCTTTGAATTTGGCTGCACTCTGTGGCCTGATATCCTGGAAAGCTCCAGCCATTAAAGAGAAAACAACACGATAACAACAGCTACATTTCAAAGTGCAGACTGTGCAGAGTTGCTGAAGGCCCCATCACTGGTTGAGTTGTTTTCTCCTGGAGTTCATTGGCTCCACTGCAGTTCCATAATCGACAACCAGCAGAGCATCAGTCATTATACGCTGCTTCACTGACCTAAGCGCTGATGTGCTGATGATGACACTCCTCTACATTTGTGACTTACAATATTTTAAAGAAGACACCATTGCACATTGTTTTCAGTGCCTTACTCTGGGTGTCTCTCTGTTGAATCTGCCATGACATGAAGTCCATTCCAATCTCTTTAAGTCTGACTCCAGTGCTGCAGAGTAATAGGGCATCCCTCTTCGCCAGCAGCTAAGAGAGTAAAAGTTGGCTGAGTGCTCTGTGAAGGTGCAGCGTGACATTCAATCTCACCTAAAAGCCCCACACAACCAGCACACGACTCCTGTCCACGGTCAGAGGCCTCGCATTGTGCCAACACTCGGCTGCATCCACAAATCACCAATGACCGCTCCTTAGACTAAAACATCCAAACACTGACTGGTGATTGGTCAGCTCGCTGATCTGCAGAGGACAAAGTCTGGAAACAGACCTGAACTCATCCTGCACTAGAATCATTATTATAATGGATGGGGATTTGGTAAAGAGAAGGAAATTGTGCAGAATGACAAGCTTAAGTGACATGGGAGACAGCGAAATGTGGAGCCAAACGCCACTCTGATTCTACTCGTATGATATTTGATGCACACATGGTAGAAGAGGCTTTCTGTCTTTGTGTTTTATTGTGCATGAGCTTCTTGTTGGCCATCAGAAGTTACTTTTGAAGACTTGTCTTAATCTAAAAGCACAGCAAAGCGGCATGTCCATACTGTAAAGATGATTAATTTAAAAAACAGGTAGCCTACTAATGTATGTGTAAGGTAATGCATATCAACATTATTCAAGTTTGGACTGTATGCCTCCCTACTAGAGTTAAACTGATAAGTGATTTAAAGAAAATTAAGCAACAAATTCCCTGTAAACTTTATATCTTTGAGTAATCAAACATTTTAAAGAGCAAACAATAATAAATAGCCTGATCGAAAAAATAAGCCCTCTCCCCACTGTCACTAAGGTTTTCTGTTTTGTTGCTAGGCTACAGTAGGCCTACATTATTGTCAAGATTAACATCCCAGAATTAGCCTACTTTCACTACAAACCAGACCAATGTCTAGGAATGAAATCTGTTTTTTTAAAGCTTAATTTTTCCACAGAAACGACAGAGGTGTTTCTCCTTGTAGTGAATAGGCCTACACCATATATAGTAAATAATAGGAATACACCAAACTGTTCACATTCACATAGTTCCCCCACCTTCTTCAGCACATCCGTCAATTGCCTGTGTGTACTTCTCAACGGCGTCCCCAAACTGGCCGTTTTTGAAGAGGTGGTTCCCCTCGTTTTTGTGCCGGGCCAGGTGAGGGGGAAGGGCTCCGGCGGGGGCGTCCAGGTAACTTGTGTCCACTGCTGCAGTCGGTCTGCCCTGCTCCTCCTGTCCCCCACCCGAAGGGCTGTTTTGTCTCTGAGTGCCGTTGGTCATCCCCTTCCCTGATGCTCGGCGAGTGCTATCCTTCCTGGTCCCGCTTCCCGATGTCGCCTGATGCGTTCTACCACCACCTCCGCCCGGGGGTTTCTCCTGCGCGTTCCCCATAGCTGTACTCCCTCCGCAGTATGCTCAAAACCATAGGCTCCAACTCTGCCTTTCTGCCAGCCTCTCCCTCTCTGGAAGTGCGTGCTGCGGCTACATCAGTGCCTTAGCTGGGGGATTTCTATTAGGACACGCCCCCTGGATGAGATGTCAGGTGTGACGTCACGGAGGGAGAGGAGGTTGGAGTTGGGGGAGGGGAGGAGTGTGCCACAGCGATGCAGTGCTGCGGATGGACTGTTCTGCTCTGATGGGAAAGCCTCAGATCAGACTACTGTACAAAGAGCGCTGGTGGCTGGACACATAGGGCAATACAGACAGATTGATACATGAATAAACTTAACAAGGCCGAAGGCACATTAATGCAGACTAAGATAAACAACAACGTTTAAATGAGTCAAATAAAAGGAACATTTTGATGATTTAGTGTTTATGCTCTGTATAAAATAAATGACCAAATATTTGCTCTTTACACCATTATTAACATTACGAGTTGCTAATGTCCTATGTTTCAATTCACTATTAACTGAATATACTGTTGTTTTCCACGGAAGACCTTTTGGCATGTTAAAGCTGAGGTGCAAGTGTAATTATTACACAAATGAATGATGGGTAAATTCCTTTTTATACCTGTGCTTTAATATGCAAGAATGTCCCCAAAAAACACATAATTTCTTGGTTATGTATTCTGTAGGTTACAATAAATAAATTGCTATGGGAGTTACCCCTGGTGGTTGCCTAGAAACAGCTCTCAGCCAATAAATAATCCAGCACATGTATATCTATATAATATGGTGAATTGTACAGTTCTCTTTTTGTCAAAAAGAAATAAAGTGTTAATCACTGAGCTATAAAGGCATTGGTAGGTGGATTTTTTTTTTACCTTAGGTCAGAGCCCAGTTACCTATTTCTCTCTGTTTCAAGCTATCATGCAAAGCTAAGCTGATTCCCAAAAAAGCCCAACTAATTTTGTTATTCTAGTACTCTATTTTATTTGGCACCTTGGGTAATTTTAATTATTTTGGGGAGATTTCATTGAACACATTATAATAAAGATTTGTTTCAATAACAAACAAAATTATACATCAACTGAAAGATAAATGGATAAGTGTCCATTGTAATGAGAAAGCTTAAAGGTGGATGAAAGTGTAAAAGAAATGTGTAATTAGCTTCTTTTTTTATGTTAAAAATAAATTTCCCATTCAAAGACGATACTAAAAAGACAAAAGTGAAAACAGACAAGGTGATAGACAAGCATGTGTTTTTTTAATAAATCAGAACTTTCATCCATTACGCTTAGAAAAAAAGATGTCAACTGTTTGAGTCAACATGAAAATCATGAGTCAGAAATATGGAGTCAGGCCTGGAGGTCTATTTATTTACATGGTAACAAACTAGAAAAATAGCAACAACAACAATAATCATCAAAACTGCTGCTCTTCTCATCTTCACCGGGCGTCAAAAACAACCACTGAAATCAAATAGTCAAGGAAACTTACAAGCATGACACTCTGTTCCTACATGCAATTTATAACAAAACCTTTTTCTCAAAAATAACATTTAATTGTACATTAATATATGTATTTGTGCTGTCAGTTAAACGCGTTATTAACGGCGTTAACGCAAACCCATTTTAACGGCGTTAATTTTTTTATCACAAGACTAACGTTCTTTTTGGCTTAAACTTTGTAGTTTTTTCACATGCTGTTGCAACAATTAGTAATGTAAGAAGCACTACAACACACAAACTATACATGTAGCTCGCAGTTAAGTTACTGTTAATTCAAACTTTACATTTCCTACAGCGTAACGTAACATTAAAATCATTTAACTGGCAAAACAGCTAAAAGTCAAGTCAATTTTGACTTTTATTTTTAAGCAAAAACCGGAACATTGTGCTTCCTAGCCCCGCTGCGCTGCCTTCACTGGTAGAGTCTTCCGTGTGTTACTCTGGGACTACGCGGTGAAAGAACAGAAAATAATTCTGTAATTTGCAATAGGACTACTTGTAACACTGTGTGCACACCGTAAGCTTCATTTAAGTTAGTGGCAGCTGCCAGTCATTCATTTTCACTTTCCTTTTCGCTACGAAGGGCAATGAGTGCCTCGGCTGCAGCAGTGCCATAGCAATCACCTGAGCGCACACAGGCGCGTGTGTGTGAGTCCACACAGTCTGAAATAAGCATTAGAGGAACTACTCCCAAAACATTAAGGCAGCAACCAGTTTAATTTAGCCTTACTACTTAATATAATTTTTTTTATATAGCCTATGTTATGTTATAGTTTGGTTTTCAATAAAAAAGAGTTTCAATTATGTTTGTGTATGCTGTTCTAGGGGTGGGGGATCTACATTGTGGGCTATTTGCACTGAATTGGAAATTATGATATTTAAAAAAAAAAGAAATACACTGGATTACAAGGGTGTAGAGAATGTGTGTGATAAGAACATTAAAATGAGAAAAAATAATGGGGCAAAAAGAAATCAAGGGACATTTAGAATAGATGAAAATGTGCGATTAATTGCGAGTCAACTATGAGATTATTGCGATTAATCGCGATTAAATATTTTAATCGTTTGACAGCACTAATATTTATGTGAACTTGTAGTTTTGAGTTCTTTAGGTTTTAACATGCATGATCAAATTGGAAATGCTGGTAAATATTGGAGTGAAATATAATATGATGCTTTCTTTTGATCATGCAACTTATGTATAACGACAATTATTATGATTATAAATAAACTTGAAATGTTAAGCTTCCTGCAGTTGCCCATTACCCAAAAATATTTTTTACCCCAAGAGAAAAGCACATTAAAGGATACATCTCTTTGTTCTCTTCTTGTACATGATCCTGTAACCGCACTCCCTGCATCGGATTGGATCACGGGCCTTAATTTCATTTTCAGTGTGACATTCTGCAAATAAAGACAGAAAAAATATTTAAGAAAATGAAAACAATGAAAACTGAAATAAAGTTTACAAAATAAGTATGTCAGTTTTGATTGTATGCTAATGTTTTGTTTGAACTGGTTGGTTTTTGAAGATTAGTTTAAACGCAAAATAAAATCCAATAGATGCTAATTAAAACAATATATATATATATATATGATGTGTTTTTATTTAGGCATGCTTCTTATATTACCAGGAGCTTGGCACTCAGACATGAGCTCCCCCTGGGCAAATATTTGGGGATTTGTATGCCCTGCCCCTGCGTTAGATGGCCATATTGTATCATACTGTTATGTCTCTTAATATGTCGATGTTCTTCTGAATATATTTTCTTTCTGTATGTTGCATAATTGGAGGGTTCCAGAGACTAAAGAATTTCAATTCCAACATGTCTGCTATGTGTGTGCATTAAAAAGCATTACGTTTTGAAGTGTTCTTTATCATAAAGAAAACTTAAAACGTTATACTTTCAAATAGCAGCTGCCTTTTAAAAAATAGTACTGACAGTTATACTACTGTACTGAATTATAAGTTCCACTGCAAATGTGTGTATATGTATAGTATAACATTTTAACAGTTAACAGAAAGACATAATACAGAAGACGTTACGGTAGTAATAAAATACAAAAACAGGGGTAGTTATGGCAGTATGACTAGCAGTAATAGCAGCAGTAGTAGCAGACGTGAAAAGAGTAGGAGTTGCATTATAACATAAAGTAATGTTAGCTCTGCTAGCATCGTTAGCAGTTAGTAAAGGCTGTAGTAGCTGACTGTACCTCCACATATGTAGATCATAGGCTGCTGTTTGGGCGGTTGTACATCTTTCTGTGGATCCATTGTCATTTCTACAAAAGACAGGGGAATACATGTTGACTCAATCACATCTGCATCGTTTCAGCATGCTAACCATGGACCTATCATAAAGCATGCTAACACAGAAAAAGCATGGCGCTACAGACCGGATCAACGAAATCCGACGCAACCAAAACGAGCATTGAACAACAAAAGTCTTAAGTGCATCTGAAAATTCCGTATGAATATAATTGATTATGAAAAACACAAAAGAAATATGAAAACGGCACAATTGGATTTCTATAAACACGCTAGCTGGCTGTTTACCTCTCTTTACACATCACACACTGCCGCTTGCGCGCATGCGTACTACCGACTCCTTTTTCTTTTTATTGTTTAATGGCAGGCGGCACATATTCTTTTTGGTGCATTACCGCCACCTAGGATGCAGGAGTATGGGTCAGATAAATACGATATCACATCACATTTTTTTCCTTTTTCCTAAACAAATAATGCAAACATACGTGATAGAATACATTGTACGTGAAATGACGTGTTACTAGTTTATTGCAGGTTGTTCATCGTTCAGGACAGCCAGGAGTGGTCATGTGTTTGCCCTCCGGTCAAACAGGGGGCACTTTAGAATAGAGTGCTCATCCAAACCTTCCATAAATTGACAACTCAGCTGATAAACACCAACAAAGAAGAAGAAAGGCCTTCCACTAGTTTTCTGACAACAACGACTCAATCGACAATGTTCACATCTTGACTATTGGCCCCCAAACTGCCGTAAATTAATATTATTTCGTTTACTTTTTATTCTGTGAGGTTATACAATCATGGAGCCGACTGCACCCAAAAGGTTTGTGTTCTTCTCAGTTGGTTAAAACGTCTTTGTAGGTTGTTAACTAGCGAACTAAAAGGCTAACGTAGGCGGTAGCTTGCTTATGCTAACTCACATAGCTTTACCGGATTTCTGTCAAACTTTCTATTTCTGCTAAGATGCATTCACGGTTTTAGCTCAATCACAAGCTTGCTAAGACGGTGAGAATAGTTTATCAATATTTTTTTTTCTGAAGTTGTAATTTTAAAACTCCAAATAACAAATAGCATCTATGTTTTTTTAAATAATGTATTTATAAATCAGCATGGTACGACACGATATGTTTTCAACATATATGACACAATTATTATTATTGTTTTGTGAATTGTGTATTTTGAATGAACTGACATTACATTTTAATATCTAAAATATTGCTGTTAAAGGGAACACATTTAAAATGGCAATCCTATGGTATCGTGTTTTAACTTGGTTCCACTACTTGTTTAAGTTCTGTGATTATACTGAGGTTGTAATTGATTTGTTCCATGTTTACAGCAAGCTGAAAAAGCTTAGTGAAGACAGTTTGACCAAACAACCAGAGGAAGTGTTTGACGTTCTAGAGAAACTCGGTGAAGGGTAAGATATTTTTGACATTGACTCATCTCCATTTCCCTATTTAAAAAAAATATATATCATAAGTCCATTTGACCCAACAGTGTATCTTACAATGCACCTGTTTTGGTTATGTAATTCATTCATTTGTTTAAGTCAGTTATCAAATGCACTCTGGGCATATTGTGAGTTTTGTGTGTGTATGTGTGCTTAGTTCCTATGGCAGCGTGTTCAAAGCCATCCATAAGGAGTCGGGCCAGGTGGTGGCCATCAAGCAGGTTCCTGTAGAGTCGGATCTGCAGGAAATCATCAAGGAGATTTCCATCATGCAGCAGTGTGACAGGTAAGAGGAAAACACAGTTGTATCAACCACGGCACCTTTAGCTGCTGCAGCCTGTGCAGTTTTCTGACGTTTCTGGACCTAAAAGAGTTTTCTCACTTCTGCTATTTTAAATCCAAATTTAAAAAAAATCTTCTCTTTTGATAACTTCTCTTGGTTTGCGTTTCTTCCTAGTCCTTATGTAGTGAAGTACTATGGCAGCTACTTCAAGAACACCGACCTGTGGATCGTCATGGAGTACTGCGGAGCCGGCTCTGTGTCTGACATTATCAGACTGCGCAACAAGACGGTGGGTGCTTACAGAGAATTACATCAAAATCAAACAAACATTTTGGCCAATACATTTATTTTTAATTCCACAGCTTCTCATAACTATCCTTGCTCTTATGCTTTTTCCAAATCCTGTCTGTCTTTTTTTAACAAAAAGCTGAAGGGATGGATCTGCTGAGTAGGTCCAAAGCTTAAGACACTGACATAACAATTTTAATAATTGGCCAAACTCATTTAGCTCTGCAGTGGGAGGAAATGTCTGTTAAGTAACTAGCAAAACTACTGACTAAATAAAAATATATACTGTAAGTCATACTTGTGTTACACAACTGTTCTGAACTTCTCGATGTTTATCTCATCCCCACAACAGCTGACAGAGGATGAGATTGCCACTATCCTGAAATCGACGCTGAAGGGTCTAGAATATCTCCATTTCATGAGGAAGATCCATCGGGACATCAAAGCAGGAAACATCCTCCTCAATACAGAGGGACATGCCAAACTGGCGGACTTTGGAGTTGCAGGACAACTAACGGTAATCATTTAGCAGTTTTTTGACAGTTTGTACCACTAGCAGAACATTATACGACTGTATAATCTTTCACAGATATTGGGAATCCTTATGAAATGACTTAACAAATCCAGTTCATAATGATGATAACCGCATTGTTTTTTTCTCTGAAGGACACCATGGCAAAGAGAAACACAGTGATCGGTACTCCGTTCTGGATGGCCCCAGAGGTGATCCAGGAGATCGGCTACAACTGTGTTGCTGACATTTGGTCCTTGGGCATCACGTCCATAGAGATGGCAGAGGGAAAACCTCCCTACGCTGACATTCATCCCATGAGAGTGAGTGTGAACATGGTTTAAAAAAGGCACTTCTGCCCAACCACTCAGCTCAGAAACCCACATGACATCTTGTAATTTATTTTTTAAATTTTTTTTCTTCTCTTATTTTGAAACCTCTTTGTGTTCCTTCAGGCTATCTTCATGATCCCCACCAACCCTCCTCCAACATTCAGGAAACCTGAGCTTTGGTCCGATGAATTCACTGACTTTGTAAAGAAGTGTCTGGTCAAGAATCCAGAGCAGAGAGCGACAGCCACACAGCTCCTACAGGTCAGAGGAAGGAAAGACACACACACCGACAGACACACACACACACGCACACACACACACACGTACACACACGCACATGCACACACACGCACGCACACACACACACACTCACATGCACACACACACGCACACACATGCACACACACGCGCACACACACTCACATGCACACACACGCACAGATATAATAGAGATCAGAAACTCTGATATAGGAACAACATTCAAGGGGTGAACAATATAGCATGGATAGTTATTGACGCACCAAATGTGGAAGCGAAACACACTTTCTTTTTTGCTGTATAACATTAAAATTTGCGGGGCACTATAAAATTAAAGCAAAGAGTCGTTTTATATTGTGAATTATGCAGCACCCATTCATCAGTCAGGCCAAGCCGGTCACAATTCTGAGGGACCTGATCACTGAGGCCATGGAGATGAAAGCCAAGAGGCAGCAGGAGCAACAGAGAGAGCTTGAGGAAGAGGACGACAACTCTGTACGTATACCGAGATGTTGACAATGAAGTTTGTGTTAAAGCAGCCATTACATGTGACCTTTCCAGGCAGCTTTATGTTGAAGCTAAATGACCAAATGTCCTGTGTTGTCCAGGAGGAGGAGACAGAGGTGGACTCTCACACTATGGTGAAGTCGGGCTCAGAGGGAGCAGGGACCATGCGGGCCACCAGCACCATGAGTGACGGGGCACAGACCATGATCGAACACGGCAGCACCATGCTGGAGTCCGACCTGGGCACCATGGTGATCAACAGTGACGATGATGATGATGAGGAGGAAGACCAGGGATCAATGAGGAGTGAGAACACACACACATGCTAATGCAGTTACAGGGAGAAAACTGCAAAAAAGACACTAATTAACAAAAAATAAATTAATTCAAAGCAATTTTGGGAATTTTAAATTCTCCTTTGCTTCTTGTGTTGCTTCTCAACATTTATTAAATGTATGTAATTTAATTTCCTGCTCCACAGGGCACGCCACCCCACAGCAGCCGATCCGTCCGTCCTTCATGGACTATTTTGACAAGCAGGACTCCAATAAGGCAGCACAGCAGCAAGAGAACTACAACCACAACCAGCCCCAAGAGCAGCCGGGCTACCACATCCAGTCCAAGAACGTCTTCCCCGACAACTGGAAGGTGCCTCAGGACGGAGATTTTGACTTTGTGAGTAACAACTAGTCACCTACCACGAGCATGTGATGGCATTGCTGTGATTAATCAGAGCTTGGCCTTAAGGCGGGCTTCAGCTGTATTTAAAAAAAAAAAAAAAAAAAGGAAACAGTTCTTATGATGTTTATCACTAAAACTAAATGTGACTCATCCCTTCTGCACTGTGTTTTGTCTCTGTGCTTCTCTTCCTGTGCTTCCGGTCAGCTGAAGAATTTGGACTTTGAGGAGCTGCAGATGCGTCTGACTGCCTTGGATCCTATGATGGAGCGGGAGATAGAGGAGCTCAGGCAGCGCTACACCGCTAAAAGGCAGCCCATTCTGGATGCCATGGACGCCAAGAAGAGACGACAGCAGAACTTCTGAGTCCTCTTCCCTGTGGCCTGCTCCCTCCTGTGGTCTTGGCTTTTCACAAAAACTGCCATCACCACAAAACTATTGTCCAATTGACTCAGAGGAACTAAGATGACCTTATTGTCTTTGTCGGAAACCCACTGCTGTTCTCACTGATTTTAAATGAAGTTAGGGGTTTCTTTCACTGGTTGGCATCCATTTTTTGGCTCGTGGAATCTACACTCATTGGCCCTGTTTCCGCATTTTCTCTATGCGCCGTTCCTCCATTTAAAACCTCAAGTTTTCAGTTCCAGTAAAGATGTTTACCAGTGAATGAAGCTTAGTACTGCGACCAAAGAGAGAGCAAAATGGATTTCCCAAAATGAAATTACAATTGATATCACGCTGAAAGCCCTTGGAGGAATCACCATGGACACAGAAGGAAGCCTATCCTCTGGCAGTAGCACCAGTATAATCAGCAGGTCAATGACAAGTGGTCTTTTCCCCCCCTCAGACTGTTCACTTTCAGAGTAAATATAATATAGAGCCTAGTTTGGAAATACCTGCAACAAAAAGCTGTGGAGGCTTGTCCATGACCAAAGACAATCAAGATGATGTGGATTAAAGTTGAGAATGCCTTAAAATATTTGATACCTGGTTTTCAAAGCAAGCAATGTAAGAAACCAACTGTGACTGCAAGGATGGACATAAATGACAAATCATGTTTTGAATCGATGGTTGATCAGAAAAATCTAAATTTCTCAAAGTCATAATCGTTAATTTAATTTAATTTAGTTTTTAAGTATGATGTTTTGGTCCTCTTTAAACATTCAGCGCCCAGCCTTTATTGACAGGCTCCATGCAACATAGTGCCTCATAACACACCTGTCCCAGTTCTATTGCTCTCTGAGCACACACACTAACCTAACGCTATTCGATGAATAGAAAATAAGAGCTCTTACCCAACAACAGGATCCACCATAATGTAAATCAAAACCAGAGCTGACATAGAATTCATTCCAAAGTTTAAAAACTATTTCCATACTAGCAGAAGCATTCCTTAATACTGTATGACGTTCATTTTTGTTTCTGTGGAGTCTTTAGAAACTCTGTAGATTTACCTCAAGGTTCTGATTAATACTTTATTTCTATAATTATTCCACACTATCATTGATAAACTTCAGATCACAATGTGACTTTCTAAAACACTGAAACCAGATGTGGAGTCATCTTATATGTGAAGTGGTGAAGAAGATGATAACAGTTCAGCACTCGCTGAAGAAAACAAGTAGCACTATAGGGCATATTAACGGCTGTAGTCCTAGATAAAAACACATCATGTTGAGAAGAAACACATCAAGTGACTGACTGATACTGTAAACTTAAAAAAAGACAGAGCCACAGCATTAGCCACTAATGTCTGAATCCCAGACTGATTGTTAAAATTGCATTAAGATTTTTTTTTTTACATTATCTATTAGATTCCTTAATTATGAATATGTATTGACATATTTTGACAAGTTATTAATGAAGGAATGAAGATAAAGTGTCAGCTCGTACTATTTGCTTTGGGACACAAGCTCGGTTTTTAACAGCTTGTAGCTGCATCTAGACAAAACTATTCAGTGCAGTGATTGATTATCTGATACCTTAAACAATTATGTTTTAAGTTCTTTATCAAAAATGGTTGTTTATGTTATGCGTGTATTCATAAAATATAAATAATGTCTTATCGGAGTTATAACTCTCAAACATTGATACCAGCCTCAACAATCCAATGTGAGTTGTTTATTTCACAAATTTGAATGTTTGATAGAAAAGGTGCATTTGTTCTCTCCGTGAAGGAAACTCGTGATTTAACACTTGTACTAATAATGACTCATTGAATTAAGTATGTCTTTAAATACATGCGCAATATTGTCTACAGGTTGCTGTTACGTATGAATATAAATATGCAGTCCTGATGGTGTCATTAAGCCCATACTGTATAATCGAGCATTTTAAATTACCCATTACTCCACCTCATGGCTCATCTGATGGACAAGTGGCCAAACTGAGCTGACATTTCAATGTCTGAATTGAGTCAGTACTATGTCACCTTTTCAACAAGCTTGTCTGTTTGTTTGTTTTTGTTGTTTTTTCATCTTTTTCCCCCTGCTGTTCTGTCATTGAAATCTATTCACATTCTTGCCATGAATTGTTTTCACAAATGAAGTCTTCAGTGCATTGGCAACTTGCTTACAAGCATTCATACTTTATTTATTGAAACGTGTTTAAAAACTTTATTTTTTTCTTTATGTTCCTCTAGGTCAGATGTACGTGGCCTAATTTCTGCGTGTGTTAAGACTATGCATGTTCATAATTATGTCTGCTATTTAGTGGAATGCTGTTGTATTAACTGCACAAGGAAGAGTACTGTTAATATGGAAGTAGTTTAACAAAACCTGTTTGCTCCATATAATTAAAAAAAAAGCAGCCCAGTTTGAATTATGACATTGCAGAAAATCTGCCATAATATGTATAGTTATCGCAAATCACCCTTATTGGATATATAGCTATCTGATTTTTTTTGTTGTTGCATTTATTCCAGTGATTTCTGCTATATAACGACTTGAGGGTGTAGAGTGGAATGTAAGCATTTGTGTTTGAACCACTTAATTTATTATCTTTTGTTTGTAATACTTTATAACGTTTTGAAAAGGTGCAACAAATAATAAAAGTTACTTATAGTTAACCATTATTGCTGTGAAGTGCTTTTAACTTATCTCTGAGTTTATATAAGGAGACTTGAACCACTGGAGTTTGACTCAAGTTTTTTTTTCAAACTTTATTTACAATTTAGTTTTTACATTTTCTCAACTGGAATACTTTTTGTTGGATTATATAGGAAAAATAAACAGTACAGATTAAACAGCAAAGCCATATTAAGCATAACACGAAATATTGGACTCCATGAATGACCGCGAGACAAAAACACCTGTCGTAGGCTAGGTCGTAGGCCTACCATAACTCTTCTAACATGCGCGCAGCTATTTTTCGTTGCGTGCCATTTCCTCGGCGGCTCCCCCAAAGAAAGAAATGCACCGTGCGCTTGTTGACAGACATTAAGGTAAACTTTACGGCTGCAACTGTTCCCTTTTCCTCAAGTTGTTACTCAACCGCTTCTCTCAGCCTCAGCCACTGTGCAGTTTCTTCAGGAAGATTTTAACGGGGCGAAAAAAATCAGGAAACATGTCTGCGCTCAACAGAAGGATCATCAACACCACATCAGCCCCGGGTGCCATCGGTCCATACAGGTGAGAAAACCTTAAATAAAAAATAAAACATTTTGTGTTTTCTATTTATAGCGACACGTGGGGTGCAGAAGCTGGTTCATTTCATGTTTAAATAGGCCTATATGGGAAACACAAGGACAGTCCAGTGTTTGATCAGGGGCGGGACTTCGCGCACAATGAACTCACCTGCTCGTTTGACTTGTCTTGCCCCCATAAAAAAGTGCCAAAGTTTAACTATTAGCAGAGCACGAGAAGGAACTGCAGAGTAGAAAGCTCGACAGACACAGGATTATTGAAATGGCAACAATTCGTCGACAAATTCCCTACACACCAAAGGCCCCTATCAGACAGGGAATATACAGGTAAGGATTTAAAAGTCATTTAAATTTGGCTACTAAATCTGGACCTCAGTTCTTTGGAAATTAAAAATCAATGCACCGTTGTGTATAGGCTACCTTATTTGGCCTACTTAATTATAATGCACAGGAACGGGAATAAATCATGATATAACCTAAAAAAATATATTTGCCTTGGCCCTTGTGTGTTGTATTGATGTTTAATTCAATCATGTGCAGCAATACACTCTAGGAGTAAATTGGGGGGATGTTTCTGCTCTGACCAATTGGCTGTCAGTGGGTGGAGACTGCTTTGAATGGCCTCTTTATGTTATTTGATTCAAGGTCCTTTAGCCATTGTTGAAGTTAAAGTTGTTGTTCTGTCTGGTTTCAAAGTAGCACACAGTTCAAGTTGTTCATTGCCATAATGTAAAACCTCAGGCTTTCTCCAACAAAGATATATTCAAAAAGTGCAGCAGCTTAAATATAGGAATGAAATGTAAAATGAAGTATAGGCTAGTAGGGTTAAAGAGGCACACAGTAATTGTAAATTTAGACTGTACTGGTGGTGGGATTTTCTTTTTTCTTTTTTAGATCTTTAAATTTAGGTATCAGGGTTAGACTAGTAGCTATAAGACTGGTATATACACTGCCATTGAGATATCTTGAGTGCAGATGCAGAATATTTATGTTGCGTTTGTTTGTATGCTCACCACTACAAAGTTCTGTTCAAAAGCTGTATAGAGATGAGATATCACTGCATTAACAGCTGCATGCTGAACAAGTACATTCCAAAGTGAGGGGAAATAATCAAGATAATTTGTTTTAATAAAAGATTAGCAAGTTATATGTTTGAGATTTGTGTTTTTTTGTGATACAGATTTTTTTCTCTCCTGTGAAAACTCAATTTTCATGTCTAATTCATATACATTTGTCTGCATTTGTGTGTCCTCAGCCAGTCGGTGGTTGTGGACAGAACCATGTATATCTCAGGTCAGCTGGGTCTGGATGTGGCCTCTGGTCAGCTGGTGGAGGGTGGCGTGCAGGGCCAGGCCAAACAGGTGATGGTTGACCATGTTTGAACACAGGGAGTACACTCAAATCTGACGGGCTGACAACATTTATTTCTTCATTTAAGTGTGTACAGAGCCGCTGGTCCTCATCGTTACTCCATTTCAGTTGCCAGAATTTAAGGCGTCTTTTTGCATTACCTCTGGAGCAGAAGTCACAGAGTGTAGAGCAGCACATCTCTCCGTCATCACTTTCAGTAAAGATGGATTCCTGTTGCTTCAACTTTAGATTTCAAGTGTCAAGAACCATGCCAGTCCAAAATGCTAATTCCTGTATTACAGTGTAGGCCTACTGTTTCTAATATAATTTATTTTCTATTCAATTTTCAAAGATGACAAAATATCCAAGCCAGTGTCAGTAGATAAAACATACAAAATATAATTATGAAAACATCAAATTAAACAGACTTAACAACAAACAATACACTGAATGTGTTAGTGTGTAAACATAGAAAGGGGAGGTGAAGTATTGATTGATTGTCTCTCGTCCCTCAGGCTCTCGTAAATATGGGGGAGATCCTTAAAGCCGCTGGCTGCGACTTTACCAATGGTGAGATCTCATTACTCAGTATCAGTCTGTTCAGTGAAACATAGTGCTGCTCGTATGTGTTTCTATGATTTTGAATGTTGAAACACAGCCAACTCTCCGACAAAGCGAACTCTCTTGATTTCAGTGGTGAAGACGACTGTGCTGCTAGCTGACATTAATGACTTCAACAGCGTCAACGAGGTCTACAAAACATGTGAGTGTCTTAAATCCCATGCTGGAACGCAGAAATGATCAAATGCACCTTTTTCTCTCTGTAAAAGCAGCCACAGGGGGGCGTCATTTAGCCAAACAGACCCAGTCACCTATGGAAACATTAATTTTTTATATGAAATTCATTTGAAACTCTTTAGGTATTACATTAAAAAAAATCAATTACAATTACTGAAAAGACTGATTATTATATTACTTTTCAGGAAGCTTTCTAACTTCAAACAGTGCCCCAGGGATCCAATTTTCCTTTGGTAGAAAGTTTGTTTATTCAGTTATGAGAATATACCTTTAGAAAATGTTCATTTTTCTGACGCACCCAAAGTTACATACCGCACCTTTAATGTAAAAGCAGAATCTTACTGTTGTAGTTGGTTGAGGTGGAGTTCTTTTTAATTATTCACTACCAGACTCCAATGAACAAATTATTGTCCATTATGGATCAATCTTGTTATTTTTTTCCTCCATCAATCAACCAAATTGATTGTTTGGTTGGTAAAAAAACAAACAACACAGTGGCTGAGTGAGTTAATGTACTAAGCTACTGCTCATGTTTCGCTGACGTCTCTTGAAGAATGGCTGCTGGCAGGTGTAGCAGCCCGCTGACAGACGGGCTCACTTGGCCCGTCCTTTGCTGTGTGAGTGCAGCCTCCTCTCTCTCTCTAGCAGGCCGCTCACTCGGGCATTTCCTCCTGGATCAAAACAGAATGTAATGGAAGCTGCGGCGCCCCGTTAGCTGGAAACGGACACCTCCGTGCAGGCACACAGATGTAACACGACCGCTACCCAGCATGCTCTGCTGCGCCCGGGCTCCCTCCTCTCCCCCCCCTAACTTTACACAACCCCTAAAACCACAGGCAGGGAACTTTCCCTGACCCTGATGAGAAGATGGAGAGGACATGTGTCCATTGTGATCTAAAGTGCAGTGCATTTAGACTTCTCCCGCTGCTGCTCGCACTCTCACTTTAAATCTGATTTCAGGCAGCAGCACAAGTGTCTGATACGATGTCATCATGACTGGTATTTGCATTTGAAGATTTAAAAAAAGTTTTTCTCTAGTTTCTGAAGCATCATCTCTATGCGTCACGTAAAACCTTATAACTACAGAATGTCATAATTATCTAGTAATACGGAATTTGTCAACCACTATAAATAATATTTGTGAACTGGTTTATAAACTGATAAAATTTTTACAATTTGTCGACAAATACTACCTGAAAGTGATACTTTTTTTTTAAAGATATTTTTTTGGCATTTTTATGCTTTATTGATAGTGTAGACTAGAGACAGAGTTGAAATGGGGCAGAGAGGGGAGTGACATGCAGAGAACGACCGCGGGCTGGAATCGAACCCGGGTACGCTGCTGGCCGAGGCCCATGGGGGGGACGCCCTACCAACTGAGCTAAGGGCGCCCCCCTGAAAGTGATACTTTATAAAATCCTGGCAACCAAATAACTGTGCTTCATGGCTTATTACTTACAATATGCTTTAAAAAAAAATTTCAATATAACAAATGTTTTCCCCTCCAGTTTTCACCAGTAACTTCCCCGCCAGAGCTGCCTACCAGGTCGCTGCTCTCCCCAGAGTGAGTACAAAGAAAACCCGTACACCCTTACAGAGCTGCAGTGCCTTGTAACCCATGTGCACAGTGTAAATTGCTAGCAAGGACCATTTTCATTGTGCTGAAACATTGGCATCCAGTTACTTCATGTACCTCTCTGGTAGTTAATTTTTAGCCTTGCTGCATATAGGGAAATACTGTATCTAAACAACTATTGGATATATTTCCATTAAATGTTTAAGCTAAAACACCCACCTGGGTCTGACTGCAGCCTCACATGTGGGACGATATGGATTTGTAGTATATGTTTTACCCACATTGTCTCCTTTCTAATGTCCTCATGTCTCCGTCTCCTCCTTTGTCATTTCAGGGTGGACTGGTGGAGATCGAGGCAGTTGCCGTTCTCGGTCCTCTGTCAGACTCCTGACTAGCCGGCAGCATTGCTAACAAGTTGTAGTCGAACCATGCAGTCATCTTTAACAGTTGTGCCACCTCGCACGATAGACCCAACTAGGATCATGATAACATTCTTTTTAAATATATGATTTTTTTTAACATTTAAATTAAGTTTATCCTCTGGCCACTGACAGCACTTGTAAACTATCCGTTCATTTTGTTCAGTTTAATGCCTCATTAGATTAAATTGGATTTAGGTTTGTGGCCAATCATTATTTCCACACTTGACATCTTGGTGTCATCACATTTAACATTCTCTGGTCCCAGTGAGCAGGGTCAAATCAGCTTCTATCTTGGTGCTATTTTCCAGTTTGGTGTCTTCTGTTTTGTTCCAGAGAAGAACTACAACACCTTTTTAAAAAGTGCAGCTCATACTAATAATAAAAATTTAATACTAAATTCTGAGTTTTCGATTGGTTATTCACCCTGAAACATCACAATCCAACATTTGCATTCCTCCTGCATTAGGATATCAAAGAAGGTACATGTCTTTGTCGCCATTTTTAAATTGGTCTTTTTAATTTTTGCGTAACAGTTCATAACTTATTACAGATTTTAGCTTGTCCTCCCAGAGAGAAATCATGACACATCAGAAACAACCAAAAAAAAAAGGTCTTGCATGTACACTAATCTCAATCGTTCTCTTTAATCAACGTTTTAAATCGGCTCACCATGTGGTAAAATAAACCCAAAAAGAATATAATTTCATAAATATATATTTTGGCTTTGGTTTTTCTTAGAATTATAATTTTGTAGGAAAGTACAGAATGAAATGATTTAGGTTCAAGATTAATTTAAGTCATATGTTCAATATATATTGAAGAAATCTTCTATTGTAATACATAAAGATAATAAATAAAAATGATTATTTAAACTATTCTGTGATCCTCTGAAAAAAATACACACCCGCTAAGCGCAGAAAATGACAGCCATACACCATCATAAGGGGAGGAAGAAGGCACAGTGATGACTGAGGAACCCTGACTGCAGGGCGTGCATCTTGGCAACAAGGCAATGTCTTTCACACATGAACACGCACCCGAACATGCTTTCACTCATGCATACAAACAAGGTAAGACACATCCAACAAGCTCAATGCGTGCAGCCGTTCGTGTTGCACTTCAGTCACTGGGAGCTGAAAAGAAAAAGATGTTAGGGAACGTGATAGTGGGCCGGCCAAGACATTTTTATACGGAGTATGTGACATTGTGTTGATGATACGGCGCCACTCACCTGGGGCCTCCTCTGCTTTGGGCTCTGAGTCAGCCGCTGTGGCCTCTGCATTTTCTGTTTAGGAGGAAAGACACAATCTCAATTAAGGTTTGTTTCAGTCGGGGGTGAATGTAATTCGTCAAAATTACAATAATTTAACAGCAGCATCTTTTTCCAGAGACTGTGTGTCCTCATTGACACACTGTCAATAGTTTCCATTGGGACCGTTTTGTTGTTAGAGAGTACTTCTAATGGGAAGTACTCCTAGCTGAAAGACTTGTATTAACTTGTATCTTTTTCAATGCTGTGGGCACCACAAATAACATTTTTGTCACATCCATTACATTGGGGTTGTATCAGAAATCTCGGATATCCCAAACCCCTAGGTGAATAAAACCAGACACCTTACGCTTGAAACCATCTAGGGAAAAACAGGTAAATATGTTTATTGCAAATTGGACGAATTTACATTTTAAGACCAGTATATTTGGACTGAGTCACTTACAAAAAAGTCACTGTCCAGTCCAATCCCTTTCTATCTAATATTTGTGATCATTTCCACAGAACCCAACGATCTCAAGCCGAACCATTAACAGGTCCAAGAGTTGACACTGGACACCTTCTCTCTCTCCACTGGCTGTGAAACAGGGGCAGGGAGACTCAGTGGGCCCAGTGGAAGCCCTATATGAGTTGGCATGCTCTAGTTTCTCTTTGGGACTCAGATAGCAACTTAATGAGACCACGGCAACAACAAAGTGTTGGTGACGTGCAAGCGTGCGCGCACACACACACACACACACACACTCTCATGTTGTCAAACTTTAACTGAGGGTGAGTCAAGTTGTACACCAAAATGTGTCAAGATCAAGTGGAGACAAAAGGTCATTGACAAGTTTTTGATTGACTCAGGCAATAAGTCGACAAATCAGTATTTTAAATGAAAAAAATTAGCAGAAGTATCCTATGCATTGGCTTTGCAACTTTGTCCATCTCCCTTTAATGGCCTGCATTACCCCGGGGCGACACTTTGCATTAGACAAAGAGGAAAATTAGGAGCCGGTCTCGTGAGCGATGTCGGCTGCTTGTGATTTGCATAATGAAGCAACGAGTGAACTGATAGCAGGTGATGTAATTCTGCGCTGTGTCACACAGCTCTCTGTGGAGAGCTTCCCTTTTATGATCATTTAACGTCAAGTGTGGAGAGAGATTATCGCCTCACTGCTTAGAATTTGGAGCTGTGGTCGGTTTTATGAGCTCACATAATTGTAATTTAGCAAATCCCCCTGTAACAAAAGCACCATGAGAGTATTCCCTTAAAGTTAAATGTTTCACTTTTAAAAAGTATTTTCTGGCTAATTACACAAACCCTGGGCCAACTGGTTAAAACGGTCACATTTATTAACTGTTAATATAATTCACATTTCAAAATCAATTGTCATCTAATTAGCTAAACTCAACCCATAGTCAAAGTGCCAAGAGAGATCAGCAAGAAAATAACTAAATGATCAATTCTGTGACTAATTAATCTATTATCTGTCCATTAAATTCCAATGTCATGTCAGTGTGTTGTTGGATACTACTTGGTTGTTACCACCACTGAGACTGAGGAGGGTCTAGGGAAAGGCAGAAGGGACACTACCTGTGTACATGGGTGCTGTGAACGACATACAGTGTTCACTGGGTTGCTATGTGGGAGGCAGAACTGTGCTCAGGTTACTGCTGGTCAATGGGAACAATCGAACATCTTGTCCCTAACGAGTAACCATAAATATAGTGACTATTGTTATCTACCTATTGAATTTTAATGGATTTAAATGACCAGTGGCACAGATGAAGATTGATGAGGGCCACACACACACAGATGAAAAGAGACAGGTATGCAGCTCCATCTATATCGGCCCCATAACTGCAGTGTTCTGTAAGTGTGACAGATGTCACAAGACTATCGCCAGAGATTAATTTGGGTCATTTGCATAGAAAAATAAAGCTTGTAATGAAACTGAATACTCGCTAAAAGCCTTACAGGGCCTGAGCAAACTGCTTGGAACTGGCCATTTTGCAACTGATATTAGACTGAATCCAAAGTTGAGTATGTTTGTCAGTAGCCCTCCAAAATAATGGGAATTTCTAAATATGTATATAGACATTAGGCTAAACTCTAGTTTCTGAACTCATTACTATTATGGAAAAATATTTTACAAAGTGGTAAACTTAACATAACAAACTAAGAACAACTAGCATTGGCCTATCACAGTGCATGCTTTTGACTCCAACCTACCTTGTGTAGGAGCTTCAGCTGCTGGCTCTGCAGTGCTTTCTGCTGCTGGAGCGTCTGCCGGTGCTGCTGCCTCTGCAGGCGGACTGTCTGCAGCCGGCGCAGGCTCCTCTCCTGCAGGCGCAGCTGCAGCGGTGCTGGCTGCAGACGCTGCGGCTGCCACAGATTCAGCTGCAGGCTGAGCATCGCCCCCAGCAGCAGGTGTCTGGTCCGGAAGAGTTTCACTGTCCTCAGCTACTTTACCATTTTCATTGGCGGCACCTATCAGAAACACAGGTATGATCAAAAAGACGGAAAAATTACTAAATGTAATACATTTAGAATTTAAATACAGAATAATTGAACGCATCATTCATTAATGTGTTTCTCTGGACAATTTGATGAGTTTTACTAAAGACTCTTTAGTCAAGCAAGCCTTTTTTAACATGTCGTAGTACGTACAGTATATGGATAAATATGCATAAAATATGTATCATATTCTTGCTCTTTATATAATTATGACTGAGGAAGGCAAACACTATGAGTGTATTAAGGATGAGGAACACAAGTAACAATCTATCATGTGAGGCAGAGGAGCTTCATAAGACAGAATGACACCCGTTTCAAAGGTCAATGTAATGTTGGTTTTCATTGGGGTGACCTAAACGTGTGCTTCTAGTGATATTATTAGTCTGCTTTATGTCAAAGCTTTGTTCACGTGTCTATAAGGTTTTGTTTAACATCATGGCAATCCAGGACAGTAGAAGCACTTTCACTTGTTGTATGGTGACCAACACACAGACTGTCAGATAAGCAGAACTAGCACTTCATTTCTATCATGTAACAGTTTGGGGCATCGACACTGTGCTCTTTGGCTTCCATTGTTTACTTTGTGTTGCCTACGTGATGGCTATGGGGTTGACCTAACCCAAAGCGAGTTAACAAGTAACACATATCATTATGGGTGCCATGCAACACTGAGAACAACTTGTTGTACACAATTCAGACTTGATTTAATTTCCTGAACGCTCAAACAACTTTATTGAAGCAGCCATTGAGGATGTGCAGTATCTTTGGCAAAGTAACAAAAAGTTTTCTTAGGGTTGTTGACAAAAAAATCATGCTGATGCTTCTTGCTACAGAAGCCCCCCCTAAAATTGAAATACTATTGAGAACCTGCTAATATTTATTTATTTATCTGTACAAAACCACTCTATGAGTTTCTGGCACGAGCATTCTGCATACTATCACCTTATTATCAAATTAGATAACAAAAATTAGCTGAGATAACTTCTGCAGCAAAAAAAAGTTCAGTTTATTAGCTCACTTTGTAACATTTAAACAAGACTGCTCAGTCTGTGTGAATCTCAGGACAGAGAAACAAGAGCAAATGATTCACTGAGGTTTGCATTTCATTCAAAACATTTTTAAACTGTAAACATAGTTAAGGTGGTGTTTTTTTATTATTATAGGCCAATACGTCTTCTTTGATGCGATAACCAATAATTCATTAATGTTATTATTAGTCTACGTGCTTGATTTCTTTTTAAATAGCCTACAGAGACACTTGGAGACACATGTGGACATTTATTTACTGCAAATCGCGGCCTTTCGCGCGGATATGAACATACACAAGCACACATAGCTTGCTAGCACTTAAAAAAATAAAATAATAATTATTTTTTTATTTTTTTTGTCAGATGGTCCACGCGCCCCACCATTTGAGAAGCACTGGCTTAATCATTGGGTAGATCGTTGTTAATGAACAATTACAGCCTCTATGGTTGCTGAATGGTAAGAAATAACTTCCTTGTAAACTTTTTTTTAAAACAAGGATTTGCATTTGCTTGGATTGTAGAATTCTAATCCTCACTGTCAAACTTCAATGTTTGTTTAAATTAAACATCCTTTTCAAAACGGTGGATGCTGTCACCATATAATCCTTTAAGAAAGATTGCATTGTTTAAAAGAACCCCTGGTGACAGCCACGTAACACACACTTTGAATGTCCTACATTCTTCCTCATACAGCTTTATTATTGACTTTTACTCATTAAGTCCCTAAGTGACATATACCCAACATCCTGGTGTGGTGGTAATGTGACAATCATGTGACTGTGACAGGATGAGACTTCCCAAAAATTGCACTTCACTTGTGTGACAGGTGAAAGAAATAGCTAATTTTAGAAGCTTGTTTTTTGTTACTAAAGGTGAGTTTAAACCCAATTAACGATTCTAATTTCTTAAAAGTGTGTCCTGTATTACATTTAACCTTGTCTGACCATATTTCATGAACAAATTTATAAAGTTAGGAAAATATCGCTGTGACGTATACGTGACATCGGGGCCTTTAACCTTAAAATAGTCATGGAAATCCTGATGTAACATATTTGTCACAATAACAAAAATGTGTGTAAAAAATATTACAATTTTTTTTTTTGCATATCTGTATATAAACAAACACAATTTTAATGTCCTATGCCGGTCCCATTTAAATGTAGGCTAATTGTTTTATTCTTCTAGTATTTAAAAAAAACCCATCATAAATGTGTTCTATATGGTCCACTTGGTCTGTGTTATATCTCCCATCATTTTCCTTTAAGGAGAAATGGGTCTGGGTTCTTCTGGGTTAATTGGCAAAATACTTTTTGAGTTGTAACGACGAATCACTACATCCCATTTGTCAGATAAAGGGTATTGACATGAGACTTCATGTTAATAAGTGTCCTCCTACCCTCTTTCTTAGAAACGCCAAGTGGCATCAGGCGAAGGAAATGAGCTGCATGCAAAAATATGACAACATCCTGGCATATTTACATCCAACCTCTAAGACTGTTCCACAAAAACACCTTGCCGTTCAATGTCATCCGGCTAAGAGCGTCTTGCAAGCAAAGTTTGAAGCTCTGACAACACCGACAAGATACTTTTCACATGTGAAGGAAACTGTTTTGCTTTGATGACCTTTACAGGGAGGTCTGAGGTCAGGTCAGCTGCAGGACAGGAGTTTAAACAGGGTCAAGGAGAAATGTATGCTCATAAGGGAATGTTTTAATTTGTGTCTCATAAGAACATTTGAATGTATGCACTGACATGGTAGCTAATCTGAGGGCCCTGAAGGTCCTTCACAATTGAAATATTTTACTATTGCGGGTGCCAGAGAAGATAATACAGGCCTTGGAGGATAACCAGACTCCTATTGAAGTATGGTACACTTTGACCCAGAGATGCCCGCATACTGTATCTTGCCACAGTCTGTACTGTTCGTCCACTGACCTAACCTTCACAGTTTTTTTTTAACTGTTTAAAAACTTTGAAAAGAGAATGAGAGCAAGATATACTCACACAGAGGTGTTCACAGTTATTCACCCACTTATTCTTTTAATTCTGCCAACTATGCTTAAGGGAGCACTTGGTGACATTTATTTTAATCGTGTTCACAACAAGTATTTGGCTGAGATGCAGCCAATTTGACAGCCATTGAATGTGAATTACTATTGTCCTGCACATATGTAGAAGATGCTATCTTCCTTAACGCTGCTGACCTAACTGCAAACACAGTGTTGATGTTTTACCTTGAAACGCATGCTAGTTTTACACCATAGCTGGGCCATCTCTGACCCACTACAACAAACATTGTCCAAAGTGGCCTCTCCATTTCCCACTGAAACCGTAGACAGTCACCAAATCTGCTTTAATGCCACTGTCTCTCTCATGACCGACAGCGCATTTGCATGCAGACTGAGTCCTCTTTGTCAGAGCAGAGTTCACTACAGTATAATGGATGAGTTGACTCTAGTTGGAGATAGCAGTGAACCATTTCCACCTACATGTCACAAGGCTATTTATGGTAACTAACTACTGAAATAGAATAACTATTAAAATGTCCAAAATCATTTATAGACATAATCTATATGTGGCATCATTTCAGCAAATTCATATTAACAAATATGAAATGTTGCAAGGTATTGAACAGTGTCCTGTTTTACTGTCAGAAAGGTTGATAGCTTGATAACTATTGTTATTGTTTGGATAGTTACCACTGTTGACTAAATGGAATTATTTTGAAAGCATTCATTATATTTAAAATATGCTTGCAATGAGTGATACCTAGCTGCAAATACAACAGCTAGGCTATGTTATTGGTAATTTCCACAAAGGTTATCTAATAAACATATTTGTGAGATTACATAGGCCTATACATGGAGAGTTGTTTGCGTCACCTGTTGTGCTGGCTCCGTTGCTCTCCTCAGGCTTAGCACTGGGTCGAGTCGTGTCCACCGCTGAAGTTTGGGCACTGGTGGAGCATCCCATCATGTCCCTTGCGCACAGAGGACTGGACGGTCAACTTCAGAGTGAAGAGGCGAGGGGAGGCTGTAGCTGCAACGATGATGACGTCGCGCATAGATATCCTCTCTGCAAATGGAGAGGACTCAAAAACTTCTGACAGTTAATTCCCTGGAGGAGACGCAATGAGACTCGTTGAATTTGTTCAGTTCCGCGCGTAATTGCGCATCATGGTTCTTCGTCCAAAAAAGCTATCTGTGGCTTCAGTATCTAAAACAATTGGGCACGCTGGTGAAATATGGGCTTTTGTTGTGTGCTGTAACTTAGGCTGTTTCCAGGAGGCTGGCGCAGGGACAAAAATACATTATTCAGTCAGTGTGCAGCGCGGCCACCTCTTGGGGCGGGGAAAGTAAACCAGTAACATTTATTCTCGCTAAAATAGCAAGTTAATCATTCACAAAGGTAGCATAACCAGCTAAATGTAGGCCCTAAATAATATCAAAAGTAAAAGTATTTTTCAATTCAACTTCATTACGCAAAAGAAGAGACCCTGTTAGAGTGGACTGGTAATTTTTCAAATCTGTAAAAGCAACATTTTAAAGTTGCTTATAAGCAATGCATTTAAATTTTATATATGTGCTGTGTGTGTGTGTGTGTGTGTGTGTGTGTGTGTGTGTGTGTGTGTGTAATATTATTCTTATGGGTGTGTAAGTGTGTCAGTTCATCTGCATTGTAATAGTTTAGCATAATTGTGATAGATAGATAGATAGATAGATAGATAGATAGATAGATAGATAGATAGATAGATAGATAGATAGATAGATAGATAGATAGATAGATAGATAGATAGATAGATAGATAGATAGATAGATAGATAGATAGATAGATAGATAGATAGATAGATAGATAATTATCCCCAAAGGGCCTAACAAAATTGTCTCTGGCTGTGTTTTTGTCATAGTAGCCTACATAAAAGTTTTTGTACACATACCATTCGCATGGAGCATTCTGCGCAGTAGTCGTCTGCGCAGGCCTCCCGACAGATAGCAGCGCGGTGCACCATGGTACTTCCTTTCTCTCCGAGGCCATATTGGAGTAAACTCACTGTAAGAAGAGCTCCGAGTTTTCTGATTAAAAAACAACAGGAATCGTTAATTTTATAATTTTGTTGCTTCCAACACCTTAACGACTTTATTCTCCTCCTCTCCTTTCGTCCGCAGGTTGGCCGGAACGGACTAAACCGCAAAAATGGTGGCCGCAAAGAAGACGGTGAGTGTCGTGGGCTTGGGCCGGAGCGCACGCGCTGCTGTAGGGCTAGGCTGCTGCTTCACGTGGAGACGTGTTTCTCTCATGGCCTGCTAGCTCGCTCTGTTGTACTACGTCTAAACGTGTTATTTGCATTCGACATGGACATCTTTGCATTTTTTTTTTGCGGCTTTTCTTTTTGAAAGACCATACCTCGACTGTACATCCATCTGTTCGTCGGCTAACGTTTATTGCTAGACTACTTTACACCGGCAGCGAAGCTAATGCTAATTTGCTACGTAAAACAGACATGATAGTAACTCATAACAATTCCTACCAGCCTAGTCTACCTAAACAACATATGCACTGTGCTCACCGCCTTATGCCGGTTTAAGTGTCATATTAATTTTCCACTAGTGAGATCACTGTGATGTAAGTTAGGTATGCAGCTGCTTGTGTGCTGTCACTAACCTTTGGTTTTTCTGTCCATTCAGAAAAAGTCCATGGAGTCTATCAACTCCAGACTCCAGCTGGTTATGAAAAGTGGAAAGTACGTCCTGGGCTACAAACAGTCCCAGAAGATGATCCGACAGGGAAAAGCCAAGCTGGTTATCCTTGCCAACAACACCCCTGCCCTCAGGTATATGAAGAGCATTTATGAATTTATTTTATTTTATAGAAGTTGAGTTACATCAAAGGTTTTGTGATTGGCTAATGGCTTGTGTGTAACAACACAACCCTGCTGTAAACAGATGAGACAAAATGGTTGTCAACGCTGTTAACAGGGCCATGAGATAGAAACACTAAGCAACAAGGACATTAAAACTATTTGGCATCAATGCATAGGATGATTCCAGTAATGTTTCGTTTTTTAGCCTATATTTTTAGTTTTACGAAACTTCACAACAGAAACAACTTAACCAGTGGCCACGCTTACACAGACAACTAACAAGAAAAAGGAGGAAAAAAACACTCAAAGATAAACTAATTTAGGCAATTCCTGTAATGTTATGTATTGCTATAGAGACATTTTATTCACACATTTAATTAAAAAGTTAAACCTTTAAACTGGGCCATTGCCATTTCAAAATATTTCAGATATTGACTTGATATAAGGTTAAAATCTTTTGCACCATTTTTAGTCGGTATTTGACATCAGTGCTGTTGGTGTGGTTCGATGCAGATGTTATTAGGAATTGTCTGGTTATACTGTTTATTGTAACGTTTTTAACAATTCAAATCAACTACAACTATACTATAGTAACATCATTTGGGTCCCTTGTCAAATTTACTGCATTTGTTTCTGCTGCATGAATCACATTTTTCCCCATCTCTGCCCTGTCCAGGAAATCTGAGATTGAATACTATGCCATGCTGGCCAAGACTGGCGTCCACCACTACAGTGGAAACAACATTGAGCTCGGTACAGCCTGCGGTAAATACTTCAGGGTGTGCACACTGGCGATCATTGACCCTGGTGAGTACCTTTTGTCTGTGTTGGAAAATATCTGTAATTCAGTGCACATCTTCACAGAATTCAGATTTCATGATGGAACTGGGCCCATAATAGAATATTTAATGGACTAATGGCATGTTTCCGACACAAGCAGACACTTGTTTGACAAACTGAAAAGCAGCAAGAAAGTGCCACCAAAGTTTTCTATCAAAACAAACATTTAAATTACACTTCACATACAAGTATACTAGTAAAGTAGTACTACCACACTTGCATTCAACACACAAAATCAAGAGAAAAGGTTTAGAATCAGAAAGAAAAAATGTAAATGTTTATTTTTATAAAAGCGGTTGGAACTAGTAGCCAGATCTGTGATGTAATGTAAACTGTAATAATACCCATGCATCAAAACTGGAGAATGTCTTTACTGACCTCAGTTATTTTGGTTCAATGCTTAGACTGAGGTATCTTACCTTTACCTTCTGCCATTTAGTTTTCTCTGTGTGAATTTTGTGCCTGTTGATGCTGCTCATCCAACTAGTCCCACATTTTTTTCAACTTTGCTAGATGAAAGTGAATTAGAGCTTTTGGTTGAGCATCCTGTTTTTTTTCTAGCTACTTTTTGAAAGCACTGTTAACTGTTCTCAATCTTTACTTTATATGTAGGAAATATAAAGAAAATGTGTTTTTTGGGAAGGGATATCATTTTATTTGTCCTAACTGTTTTTTTTTCTTCTCTTCAGGCGATTCTGACATCATCAGGAGCATGCCAGACCAGCAGCAGCCAGGTCCTCAGTAGAGCTGTTCCCCCGCCCCGTTGTTATAAATAAAATCGGTGTTAACAATATATACTGCTGTCTTCATTTTCTGATCTCTAAAACCAGCCTGTCCCAACAATGTGTTTATATTTGTGTCCACCAGAGAGCACCAGTGTGCCCTTTGGTTGTTGCATTTGAAGTGGCTCCCCTTAAACCCGTTAAAGGTCTGAGGGATTTCTTCTGGTCTCTGCAGAGCTGTTCACAATATAAGACTCGGCAGAAAACATCATCAAAATAATTCTGGAAACCACAGTTGAGCATGACGGGATTGTCCCTCTGTGAAGATTTTAAAGCAACCCGACTGACGGCTTATCACAGTGTTGTCAAAATTACGTAACCGCTGATCTTTGAGAATTTTTTTTTCACTTGCGTAAACCTTGGGGATGACCGTCTGCTGTATTATCTGCAGCAGGTTGACTGTAATAGAGTAAGGACGTTCTCCTTTCAGAGGTATTAAAGGCTTTACAGGGTGATGTCACCCATACTGTTGTCCTCCGGGCTTGTGTATGTGTGAATATACTGCTCAACACTTAATGGGCCAAGAACAAGGTTGTTCTTCTTTTTTTTATCGAATGCAGACAGAAATTAAGGTCTCCCGAAGAGCCGTCAATCAAATGTGATAGTTAAACAAAGTTGACTTCAAATAAAAGATGTCTCCAACAAATAAATTACCAATCTTTCCCTCAAATAATGGCTGTAAATATATGTGGAATAGCAATTATGAGTGAATGTGGGGTTAGTAAAAACCAGATTAATCCTCTACCAAGCAAAAAAGTTATTTACTTCTAATTAAATGTTTTTTATTAATCTTGGATATGAAATTGCACCAATTACCTTAATGTTGCAAACATTGCAACACTTTCACAATCAGTGTTGGAACAGGCTGTGGTTACATATATTACGGGATAAATTAAAAGATTTTATTCTTCCTTGAGGTGCAGTGTGTTTCCCCAGAAGTCACACTACAAATCTGCCATGCTACAACTGTTTTTTTTAAGACAATTTTTTGGCATCTTCAAGCTTTATTTGATAGTACAGTTGAAATGGGGAGACAGAGAGAGCAGGGAGGACCTGCAGTAAAGGTCCACGGGTCGGATTCGAACCCGCGACCACTGCAACGAAGGCCGGAGCCAATATGGTACGCGCTCTATCCACTACGCCACCAGAGCGCCCCAGCTGCCAGCTGGTCAGTTTTAATTTGATTAAGCCTTTCATCTGTATCTGTTGATGGTCCACAAATTGAGGCTGGAGTGGGCCTTTTTGGGAATGGCCCCAAGCAGGAGCTAGGTCTTCAGTGATAGTAAAAAGCAGCTCACAAGTACACACATTTCTTTCTGGTAGCCTGAGGACATTGCTTTATGTTTTAAAGGTCCAGCACAAGCATGTAAGTGGCTCCTTAGTGCGAGAGAGTATTTTAAGTCTGAGAAAATCAAATAACATCATGATGGCATCTGTTTTTACCAGTCAGCAGGGACCTAATGGAGGGACCTCATCAAGCTTCATCAGACATTAAATTATGGGAAATGTAGGATCCAGGATTTTTGTAGTTTGACCCAACAAAGAATTAAAAGTCACACTATCTTGGCCTGTGGTCTCAATTAAATTAATTATTTTAAATGTGCCTCTTGCAAGTCCTACAATGTCATGGCAGTTCTGTACTAAATATCTAGAACACCTCTTAAACATTTGTATTTTTCATTTGCATCCTGTCTACAGTCAAACCTGAACACATAACTTAAAATGCCCAAATCAATTCAGAATAAGAATTATAAATCATATTGTACACTGAAGTTATCATGGTCATCCAATTGAGAAATTTCATCAAACTTTTTTATTTCATTAGCATTCAAGTACTATAAAGGATAAATATGAAGATTTGTAAATTGACAAGATGTGATCTAATAAATGTCCATGACTCGCGCATCTACCCAGAGACAGATATACTGTATAAGCCATCCATCATCCATCCTGAGGTTTGACCTAGTTTTTTTTGTCCATTCGCTGCTTCCCTAAGCTGTGTTTTTTTCCCAATTCAATTGAATGAAATCATCCCAGATGATCTGTTCACATGCAGCAGATCTGTGCTCCCCCTTTTTTGAATTAACAATTGGGGACAATCTGCACTGTACATAGAGAAGGACCAGACAGCACCCTCCAGAACTTCACATTTTCACCACTACTGTAAAGTTTTATAATTTTTTTAATTGTTTTGTCATGTATTGACAGCTATGTAGAACAAAGTCCTTTAAATACAGATCAATCAAAAATTCCAAACACAAAGCAGCCGAGCGTCAGGCGGTGTTGTTCACTGAATTAAGTATTGAACACTGCTCACCACCACAGGAAAATCCACTGGATGGTGTGTGAGGTCAGTTCACCTCAGTGGGTGCTGCATGCCTTATGTTCTCGCACACATCATTATCGATCATAAACTTCTCTCCTCGTTGCCAGGCAATGGTCATAACAGACAGAAAAGCACATACATTAAACAGTTTGACAATCCTATAGAATGCATTTAGTAGGTGCATTACTGGGTCATACATAACACATAACATATCTACAATTATCAGTTTATATCCTAGTAGATATTGTTCCCCATATTGGTTATTTTTGATCGGCTGCTTCAGGTACATAAGGTTTGAAAATAAGAATTTTTGGTCATAAAAAGAGACTTTGCAAACACACCATTTTGGCTCTCCACAAATATCTCCCTTCGAATGTACAACCCTCCCATTTGCATCCAACAAACATGTAAGTAAGAAAAGAGACAGAACATGACCCACTTCTTTTATTTATTTATTTCCCACCCTCTGGCCTGTCCTGGTGGCAGAAAGTATGTGAGTATGTCTGTTTGGTAGCAGAGCCAAGGTAATGCCAGCTTCCATTTTGAGGCACGCAGGCCGGTAAATCCCTGCTGATCTGTGAGCTTGTCCCACCCACCCCACTCCCACAGAGGGATGCTGAGTTTTTGAAGGCAGTGGGATGCAAGCACATCAGCAGGACACCCATATTTTGAATTGTCAACATCTAAAAAAAACACTTGATTGTTTCTCAATAATTGCTGGTTGGATGTGCAGATTTGTACGGACTGCCTACTATTTATCATTTAATTTTAGAAGAGACAAATGTAAATCGTGTCATGCCACAATTAACATAAATAAGCAGTTAGATGCTGATTCAGTGTGAATGTCTTAGCATTGAATCAATCCAGTCAGGCCTCAGTGTGACACTATGCTCGATTTTCAGCCCATGCTGCATTACATTTTTGTTGAGTGGTGTTTCCCAAGATGCCAAGTCCCCCGTATTGCATGGCCCAGATGCCCTGTAATTTGATTAGGATGAGCATAATATTAGCTTCAGTCAGCCCTGATGACCACATTAGGCTACTCCATGCATCTGATCAAATTATCATGTATTAAGAAGTCCACGTTTATATTGCTGTCTGCTCTTTTTATATTTAGCCATGTCTTACCTCTGCTTTTTCAGTTGTATTTCTGTTCCTAATACAATTATATCTTTCAGCTTACTTGCATATTAAAACATTTGGACCAGAAGTACTAATACAAAAGAAAAAGAAAAACAGAGCCATAGGCTTTCTTCAAACAGCTACCTTAACTATACAATTTCTTGATGAGATGATGACGAACAGCCGTACAATAAAAAACTCAAACTCAATTAATAAATCCAGCAGTTGACAGATTGACTTTGATTTTTATTATTCGGAATTGAAGACATAAGCTCAAGCAGATCCAACGAGAGGATGTGTGTTAATGGTACTGCTATTGGCCGGGGACTACAGCTGGAAATTGGCCAAATAGGCTAAAGCTGCTCCTTTTACTGTACAGTTAATCAAAGGGGACTGTCCACAAAACTATAAACAAATACACTAAACTAAAGCAATGGAGAAGTGCTGACATTTTAAAGTGCAATTTCATTTTCAGCTCTGTTGGATTTGCAAAAGCAGTGGTCATAATTCACATAATTCACAGGGACAATGATGACGAAGCTGACAAATAGCTACATTATCAACTACAGTATTAGTAAGACACAGAGAAGTGCTTCAGGGGACGTGGATTTCCAGGGTCGAAGAGTTGTTAAACGCACTGTTGCATAGTCTAAGTGATGACATTTTTTTTTCTGTTGATAGCACAATTTACCTAGGAATTATTGGAAAAAAGGGGAAAATGTACATCTAATATAATTATTTTTCTTCCATTATTATGTCTCAACTTATTGCCTAAAAAGGTTCCGGGCAAAAGACAAGCATCTAGCTTCTCTAGCTTAATATACGGTCTATTGATGGTGTGCTACTATGCTATGCTAAATGAATGCTTGTATTTCCATCCATGGTTAATTCAAAAAAAGGTCAACAGCACAGGAAATATCTCAATGTGATATCACTGCACGCTACGACACACAAAGGACCTAGGAGTTACATCATGATGTCACACACACATGCACACACACAGTTTCAGTATGTACAGCAGCCTGTCATGCCGTCTTTATAGGAAAATGCCCTCAGTCCAGCTAAGTTAGCTCAACTAAATACAACAGAGTATACACGATGATCCATCTAAAAAAAAAAAACGGATCTGGAAAACAAAGACAAGCATTTTAACTGAAACATTTTCACACTGATGTTTACACTGTTTTACAGTAGGTGTGTTGTCTCATCCGGTGAATCTGTATTACATTGATGTTTGTGATAAGTGCTTCACTGGATGACTACATGAATTGACAGGCTTTCTTAACGTTTGAGGCCACGGAACAGACAGGGCAACGGACAGGAAGGCAAACTGGAATATTGTGATAGAAATCAATGGATGAACACACGGTTTTCACTGGCAGTCAATGGATCATAGGTTTACAGACAGCGTGTTACACGGATACAGAAGGGAGACATAGTTGCTATTGGTCAAGAAACCCTTTTCACTACGACACGCAACATCAGTACACAGATGATTTTCCATCACAACAGGGCAACAGCCGTTCACTATTCACTTCTTTTTACGCTCGGTTTTCAGTGTTATACAAAAGAGTCGTACAAAAATACCTCAACATTACATTCAATGAAGGAAATTGTCAAATTTCGGAATAAAAAGTGCTCTTGCATAACTGATCGTGTATGACCCATTCCTTCCGACTCTCTCTGCCGCCATCTCTCTCTCTCTTCAGGTAGTTTGTTTCTAGACGAAGACCAAGAGGGAGTTTCACAGTATTGAGGGGGCAGGGGGGGTTAACAGTTGGTGGCCTGGACCAGTGCACGATTCACTCGAGAGAAAAAGTGCAAATTGAGTTGGGACAGTGTTCAGGGGCGTGCAAGAGTTCAGATGCTGCCAGGGGGACACAGCAGCTGCCAACAGGGAGGGGAATACTGTCCTTGGAAGAGGACACATAAGACGAGACGGGACGAAAATACGTCACAACAACCAGGGGTGGTTTTTTTTTGGGAGGGGGTTGTGTGGGGGTTGATGGCAATACTGGCTCAGGGTCAGCCTATAATCTAATCTAAAATTGTCAGGAATCCAAGCTGAAACCAGCCTCAAAACATTGTTTGCTCTTGTTTTTCAGCAAGTCCCAGCCAGTGTTGGTTTCCTTCTGTTGGATGGAGATGTGGTATGTGTTGGGGGTAGTTTGGGGTATAGGGTCCAGGAGAGAGGAAGTCTCTCATGCCTCCATATACTGTGGAGGGGGCTCCTTCGGTGGTAGGGCAATGGCCTCCTCGTACGGCGGAAGAAGAACCTGAAATGTAACAGGAGACCAAAAGTCGACTCAGTCCGAGGTCATAACTCAATATTCTGATGAGTGGCTTTATCAGTGGTGACAGTTTTAAATTGCTTCCTATTAACTGAAATTCAATCTTTTCTGAGATTTGAGCTGCCTTTCACAAAACAGAGGTGGCTCAAATGTCATGATGCGATAGTCACGCTCCATTCGCTGACAAAGCCTGTGAGACACTGTTGAAAACTTTGAGCTCAGATTTATTTTGCGGTTTTATATTCTAACTTTGGAACTTAAAGTCAAACTATTTACCTTATTCAAAAAAGACCATATTCATACTGTTTTTCATTTAATTGGGACTTTTTGAGGCAACTATATAGTGCAGAAATGTACACACTTAGAATTAAGCCCCTCGCATTAAATAGGTGACGATTATTATTATAGTACCATTCATAGTAAAATGGAAGAAATGTACGAGACAGCCTTAGAAACTGTTCATCTTTCATACTCTTTATTTCATCCTCGTAGAAGGCAATACTAGCTGCAAGGCCAGCATCCACACACGTCCCTGCTTTAGAGGCCATATTTGCCTCTCTCTCTTTCCCTCTCTATCCAAGTTCTTTCTCTGTAAATGGTGTTATAAAACCAGCACTGCTGCTAATTCAGTATGAGAGAGAGTCTCTCAGAGAGAGAAAGACAGACAGAGAGACAGAGAGAGAGCGAGAGAGAAAGAGAGAAAGAGAGAGAGAGAGAGAGAGAGAGAGAGAGAGAGAGAGAGAGAGAGAGAGAGAGAAAGAAAGAAAGAGAGACAGACAGACAGAGAATATGCTCGGAGAGGATGGAATTGCGAAACAGCCAGAGAGGCCCGGCAACCACATCACAGAGAGGATTTGAAATGAAGTGGACAAGCAGACAATTATGTAACATGTCCAGAAGAAGAGGGAAGAACGGATGGAAATATATAGAGGGAGCGGGAGGGAGAAAGAGCAAGAGAGAGAGCGGGAAAGAGAGAGATGAGTTACCCTTGTGCATTTTAATGGCATTTATATAAGTACGCTAGATAAGCAGCTGGGTACTTGATGTTCGAGGCAGTAAAAAGCCATTTAGAAACACTGTTGACTTTCTAATAGTTAAAATAGACAGCATGCTCTATTCATTCAGCCTGTGTCTGGAGAGAGGGAAGGCAGTGAGAAAACCGTGTTGTCACTATTCTGGCTGTTTAACCTGCGTGAGCCATATGTCACACATATTTGTTACATTTAAAGGCATCTTAAGCGATTTAAATCCAGAACACTTTTAGTCAAAATCAGCTAATATCTACTCTCCATCCGCGCTACCCGTCCGTCGTGTGTGCACGCTGAAACAATGTTGGTTGTTTATACACAGCCATAGCTCCGCTAACGGCGATTCAAAAAGCCTGTCTCGGAGCCACCAGCTGTTAATGCTTATACTAACTGCCCAAAAACGCCATGGATCGACGTTTCATGGAACTGCGCTTCCCGGCCAGCACTGAGCGTCAACTATTGCTGCGGATAGTATAAGCATAAACAATCGTTTGGGAGATCACTAAATATGTCTTTAAATACTTTGAAGGCTTTTTACACATTTATAAGAATTAAATAATAAAGCTTATTTTTTCACAAAGTATCTAAAACAGTTGCTACAACAGGTTATTTCAATGTCTATACCTCTTTCTTTTATTGATTTGAAGGAGGCCTTTCACCAAGGTGAAACTAGATCTTACCAACACATTTGAAGTATTTTTAATTTTCACAGAGAGATGTGTTTGAAGGATATGGCTTGCAATATTCTATATTGTTGTTGAGCATTGGAATGTCAGACTGTTGAACAACGTGGGCACTGTAGCTTCTCAGTAGAAAATAGCAGCTGGAAATTGTCCAGGACAAATAAACCATGTACCGCAGGGTTTTTTAAAGCAGGTTTTACATGCAAACCAATATTGAAATCAATATGGTTTTTATGGCAAAATTTGGTTGAGCTAAACTACAGTATTTCTTACCATTGACATCTCGCCTATATCATATCTGCAGTGGACTAAAGTGACTGGCACAGATCCAATATTTGCTAAAAGGCCATCTTGATATACAATATGACATCAGACCCTGCTGGATTATCTCCTGTGTGTAGACTCTGTTTCATGAGGTGGAGGATTACGGACGAACAGTCAAATGGAAGCCGTGACTACGTTAATGCCTCTCAGAAACCCCCTGAGTCAACACTGACAAACAGAATGGACTACTCTGGATGACCTACAGCATCGTCTGCTCTGCTACACACAGCCCCAATGTCACTTCACTGACTGTCACTCAACCCACGGTCCATTTCACTGTACTGTGTACTATTATACTCTACCAGTGTCAACCATACATACTGTAAACTATACATATAGGCCAGGGTGTCTATGGATTTCTATAATTTACATCACAGTTACATCACTCCTACAGCGGTATATATAGGATTTTAACAGGAGTCAACAAATGAAACATGAAAGCTATTCAATTACTTCATACCTTATGGTAATCTTATAGCAGGACCTCTCCTCACTAACCTGAACCCCTTGGATATGGAAGTAATTTGACATCGAAAATGACTCGATTACCACAGTATTATTACAGGGTTAAATCATTTCCATAATTACTTTTCAAATGTTATTTTGTAAATTGGAAGAATGTACATAGAATGCAAAGACAGCGAGCTATACATATGCTCTGATCTTTTCCTTTTTCAATAAAATCTTGTTTGAGTTTAACGTGGTAATTTTTCCTTCTTAGCAATGTAGTATCTAAAAAATAATAATAATGAATAAAACAATATTTCTTACAGTGGAAACTGTGTCCCACATGGAGCAGAACATCTTGACTGTCTTTCAAGGTTACATGGATTCATTAGACTTCTCAAGTGGGAGGTTGAGGTTAATGAGGTTTTGGGCGGATTTTGCTGTTACTTTCTTTTAGACTCTAAATAGCTGCTCTAAGCACAAACCAAGGCTAGACAATAATAATGGTGTACATTGCAAGTAATGTCTATCTATGCTCCTTACCTTGTACACTTAGAGGTATCAATTCATTGGACTGAAATAACATAAAAAAGTAAATATAGTCTGTATTTTAGTTTAGCTTGATAAATCCTCACAGATGTTGAGCCTAACATTTGATACACTGTATTCAAGTTAATGTGCAAAGAATAGCAACTTTTCAAAGCCTTTATCAGAATTACTCCTTACGTAATGAACAGAAAGCTTGTAAGCAAAAAAAAAAAAAGCAAAAAAAAATATATATATACTGTATAGATAAGGGCCCTCATTTATCAATCTTGCGTAGACCAGAAAAATGGGTGTACGTACATTTCCACGCAAATCTCGGCATTTATCAATATGGACGTGAGCGTAGGATACGCTCAAATCCCACGCCAGCTCTCAGCTCGTGTATGCAATTTTGTAAACAGCATGGACTCGCAGTGCAGGCTGTGCCGGGTAGCCGATGACTTTGTTGGACAATTATAAGAAGATAATACAAATGCAGTGTTTGCTCAGACCGAAATAAAGATATTAATCACTTAAAATTGTGCAGCTTATGGTGTGCAACTGAGTAGGAGCACTGATTCAATAGTGCACACACCGGCCACTTAGGAGCGCTGCATGGGACTGCGTAAGGGCAGTTATCTCCGTCTGGAGCTGCTGGGGGGACACTGAGGCACGGGGGCTGCATTCATTCAAAATGTTAGCCACAGTATTAAATATGTAGTAGGCCTACACTGCTCTTTATGATAAAAAATACACGGCACAACATTCAGCTTAACATTTTATTTATTTGACGCACTTTTTAGATGTTAGTTCCTCTTTTAATGTGTTATTGATCGCTTAAGCGAGCGATTTATTTCCACCGTTAACCGGCACATTTTTCCGACCTGCTGGTGGAGCAGGACTGTGGGCGCTCTCACAGCTGATCGTTGCCGGGTCGGCTTGTGCAGCTGACTGCCGGGCTGACCACTCCTGCTGTCATACAGTAAAACGCAAAATGTGTTATTTTTAGTTTTTACAACCCTTTTGAGTAGTGCTATCTAAAAGGGCCAATACATTCTAATCATTCAAATCTCTGCAGACCTGTATTTATTTCATGGGGACCATTACCGAACAGTTGGTGCGTCTGTTTCTCCTCTACCACTTATATTATGCCCGCACCCTCAGATGGTTGCATTTCAGAACAGCAACACGCTTTTTTTAGTGGCGATGTTTGAGTCAGACCACTTTTTCTTCATCTATGTAAAGAAATGGCGACATATAATTGTATATGCTGTTTTATAGCATTTGAGAAATAGTAGCCTACTGATGTAAACCTAAAATGCAAAATCCTCAGCTGGAGATCGTTTTGTCAACACCAACGCTGTTGACTGCAGCAGTTATTTCCTTCCTAACTGCTGCCTTCTGTTGTTCTTTGATGCCGCTTGTAATGCTCCGAAATGAAACTCTTTTTTTTCTACTTTCGCTGTTATTCTGTCAATTTCTACTTCAGATAAATTCCTCTTCTGTGCCGTAATTCGCATATCCATGTCGTAAAACCTCTGGGCGAGACCTCTAAACTGAGAAAATATAGGGGCGTGGTACGATCGTTTTCAGCCGCCGCATTTATCAATAATGGCCTGGCGTACGCTGAGATTGGCGAGATACGACTGTTTGATAAATACCACGCGACACCTGGCGTAGGGAGGTATTTGCGCCAGAATCTGCACCAGTTTCCACGCAAAATTGATAAATGAGGGCCATAGTGAGGGGGACTGTTAGTGTGCTAGAAGGGGGATGTTTGGACTCACCGTGGTGTCGTTGGTGGTGACATAAACCAGAACCTCAGTGGTGCCTCTGCCGCTCACGTATCTGTAGCAGTTCCACACGCAGCCAATCAGGTAGGCCTGTCCCCGGAGAGAGGTGGAAACACAAAAGCACACAATGACCTTCAGCATCACACTGTCTCCACTTTTAATAATTACTGCTGCTGCTTGCTATGAACCCATCCATTCATCAAGGTCAGGGATGATGACGGCAGAGCTGCATCAAATCACTACTTGATACAGACTGTGTCCTATCAGCTGCCTTTGCAACGAGACAGGTCAGGAGGATACAGTGCTATCCCATTGAGCTTATAGAAAATATATAAGAAGATGCTTCATGGGTGGACATTTTGTGCTTCTTGTTCCTCTGTGGACGTTTAGGCCAAGGTGACTCATTAGGCATCTCTGGCCCTCAGTAAGGCTTTGGTAGCACTAGGGTTTTAGGTTGGTCTGACTTGGCAGAAGAACAGGCAGTTCATTGTGGCTATGTGTGAGTAGCCTGCTGAGTCGGTACCTCTGCCAGCAAGTAAGGAACCAGGCAGCCTGCTAGCCAATCACTTTACCATTCGCTGAGTTGACCTCCTCACTCTGGTACCGACTCTTTAACGGAGCTATGCGCCGCAGTACAATTATACCTTTCAAACAAAAACCTTGTGATAATGATGACAGAGTTAATAGTACAGAACCATTTAAATTCATTATTTTGATTAATGCCCTTTTTAATTTTTTTTGTGTTTGTTCTCTTATTGACTTCAAAACACCCATTTTGTTTGTTGGGCAAATAGCATTAAGAATCACAATGGTGATGTGCAAGGCTTGCAGTACGTATTGCTACTGATTGCTACAAGGTCTGAGTTTGACTATCGTGCCCGTACACTTTCTATCTCAAACTGTCTCTTTTTCATCGAACCATCTCCATCTCTCTATCCTCCTCTCTTCTCTCTCTCCAGCTCTCCTTCCTGCTGCCTGTCTCTATCCGTCATTCGTGCCAAGTGCAGTCAAGTGTGGGATGTTGGCTTCAGCAGGAACTTTAGCAGGTGTTGCTGCCTCTGTGCTGAGAAATGAATGCGTCCTTGAGGTTTCAGATCTGGCCCTTTTCCAGGGAACCCATTCTACCATCGTCACTGCAGAAACGTGTAGCAGCCCATCAATAAAGACGGGGTTCTATTGGATTGGCTTTGCAAATCTAAGCTTACATTTTATGTTTTGAGCAAAAACACATCCATATTTGATCTTAAATGCTGAAACACACAGCAAGAATCAGTTCTGTTTCCCCGCAATCTGTGTGCAACAAAGCTCTCCGACTGACATATGACATTTATAACTCCTCTCTCTGCTAGTGTAGCAGACAGAAGTGGATCTTCCGGTGGCTGCTTCCCATCACAGAAAAAACCTCGGCTCTGGCTTTGGATATGTGCCGCGAACATTTCCAATCTCAGCTTGGAGGACAAACAACTTGATTTGATTGTACAGATGACTGCAACTTCCTGTCCCATCTCGTCCCAGAGCCCCAGAGCAAAGCTGCGCCCTGGAGAATCATCCATGCATTAAGGGGGAATTAGCTTGACTGGGGTTGGTTTCCTTCTGTCCCTGACCCGCTGCTCTCTTGACAGTGTGATAAGCTCATTGATAATAATAGGAATGTTCACACTGGCAGATTCATTATACATGCCATATGCTCCATATGGCATGTGATGCGCACAGAGTGTGACCTGATAGCCCTATAATCACACGTTGCAATATCTATAAAAAAAGGGCAGAGTATGGGAGGGCCGTGGTCAGTGATACAGAGACTGTGGGTTTACCTTGAAGGAGAGGATGCCGCCAATGAAGAGGAGGACTGCAAAAACTAGGCACAAGTTGTTGGTGGACATGATGTCCTCTTTGTAAGGGAATGTCCCTGGCTGGAAGGGAGGTAGAGAGAGAGATAGAGGTAGAGAGAGAGAGAGTGAAAGGAAAATCAATACAGAAAAAACTAATAAACATAACAAAATTGGACACCTAATCTATGTATATAACTAAGGCCTGCGGACAGCCTGTGAATGCCTCTTTGTCAGCAATGGAACTAAACAGATGAAGCTCTAATCCCTGAATCTACCCAGTTGTCACAAACTTAGGTTAAAAGCAGTGAACTATTCCTTGATTTCAAATGTTGTGTATTGTAGCTTCTGTTCTGACAATATTAAAAAAAAACAAAAAACAAAACAAGCCTGCAGTTAGAAAGGACGTAGGTGTTTGGGTTGGAGAGAGATGCTTCTCACCAGCTGATGGAGGTAGTCCTGCACCGTGTTGGGATAAACCACCACACTAATGGCTACCAGTGTGTTAAGGGCAAAGTCGAAGATTTGGTAGCAGAAGAATGGAATGATCCAAGCAGCATGTTGCTATTGGGGAGAAAAATCAAGAAGAGACGGAAAAACTCAATAACTTAAACTTCAGACAGTCTGTCTGAGTCTTATTTGTATCGTTTTGCCCATTTACCTTGAAAGCACCGTATGTCGCCATGCCACATATAAGAATCATGAGTAGGGATATTGCGGTGGCGATGCAGATATCTACAGGAAGGAGACACAAACAAACACACAGATGAATGTGAGAACAGATTATCTAGATTAGCGTCAGCAAACGCGTAATTTTTCTGGAAGCCTTCAATTATCCACTGACTGATGTAATCTTAAAGTCTTCATGCGGGTGTGGATGTTACAAAATCACCTTAAGTAACCTCTCTATTTTTAGCACACAATCTGACTCGGGCAAAACATGATCAGCACTTCGGTAATAATTACGTGTGCTACGACATTTGACAAAATGTCTCTCATAGTCACATTAGAGCTGTGAAAAGTCAAGGCAAAGACACAATATATGCACAAGTGCTGTTTGTTAATGCAATGACAGAAATTGGTATTCAGAAACAGTACTGGCTGAGAAACAGTGGAATCGATGCATCCCTGGTAGTTGGCGTTGTTAGCAGGAACGTTACCATGACGTCACTACACAGAATTCCAACTCTTAATGTAACTAGTATTTAATATCACCACTGTTTGTTTGCCCTTACAATCTGCATTAATGATACTGTGTTAAGAACCAGGGCAAGATGATACCATTCCGTGCATGTTTACACATACTGCATACATTTTTCATTTCATTTAACTTTTATTTATCCTCGAGAGACCAATTGAGGGGTGACCCTCATTTTCAATGACGTCGAGTTCAAACAAATTCAAAGGAAAAACAACAATACATAAACAATATTCAACGCAAATACATCAAATACATAACAACAGGTGAAGAGAAAAACAATTGAAACATTTACACAGTGGTGAAGATTAAGTGGTTGCAATTAAAATTAAATGGGTGAAAGTACAATATAGCCTAATTAAAACAGTTACAGGTAGAGTTTGGCAGATTTAAAATAGTTTGTTTAAATATAATACATAAATACATAAAATACATAAATAAAATACATAGTAAATGCTCCCCCTATCCGACACCCACATTTTCCACATATCTGAGTTTTCATTTTCTGATTTCTCTGTGACATCATTCAGTAAGTCAAGATGGTCGTTCTAATCCGACGGAAAATTAGAGCGGGCGATTTTTAATCAGAGTAGCCAGTGACAGGCTCTGTGCCGTCCAAGGGGGCGACAGTGATGTTGATAGCTGCCGGAGGGGGAGGCACTGAAAATACACATGCACTCAGATTTGTTCTGTATGGAGTCAAGCCTACTCAGCTACATGTCTGTGCTGCTGAGAACAGCATTCTGGGGAAAAAATAAGTGGTGGGCACTGGGCAGAAAGGAGAGGTGATTTAAGACCTACAGTTTTCAAGTCTTATTATTAGAATGTTGAGGCTATGTGATGTCAAAATTAAATCAAATTTAGGCACACATCCAAAGGTTATAGAGAGGTACACTCCGCTCTGGAATGAATTGAATTGCGTTAGGCTCACAACAGTGTCACAGCCTTGGGCCTTTTCTTGGAAGAATATCCCTCAAATATTTAAGCAATCGTCTGACGCTATGTCCACAGACACTCTTAAAATTGTGTTAAATGCAATAGAGAAGATTTTAATAAGAAGATTTTTTGTTCACGGAATATTGAGTATGAGCTATAAAAAAACGTATTTACATGAGATTGTTGATTGAATCATATTATTTTATCTTGAAACTGAACTTTTTATGTCTTATGCCTCATTGAGGATATCCAGTCCTATATATGCAGAGTGAGACATTTAAAAATGAGGGGATTAACTGCACTCACTTGCATCATCCATGACATCGATGTCGGTTCCCAGCTCGGAGCTGGTAAGGTGGTAGCGGTATTGAACTGGGTCGTTGAGAGCCGACAATAAGATGAGTAGGACCACCGCATTGATGAGCTGTATGGAAATTAAGTTCAATAATATTAATATCAACTTTCATTGTGTCGAGTTATCCATTTTTACATTCTTGGGTTAACCTTGAGAGTTCATTGATAAGAAGGATTTGTGTGTGATCAAATGAATTAAAATGGAAAATGAACAACACGAAAGGTGATGTAAACAAAGGATTGGATAACTTAGGTTTTTAAATTTTGTTATAACTCCATAAGATGTGATTGAGTCCAACAGCCGAATGCAGACATCAACTGGACAAAACACCTGAAGAAGCTTCATGACATGTTTGTTGAGATAAAAAATTGCTATTATTTTTTATTATTAAGCACTGCTTTTCCAGATTAACAAACTATAAAATGCTAGAAAATACAACAAGAATACAAATCACAAGTCTATATAGAGCTTCATGGGTGACATCTTTAAATTGCTTATTTTTGTCCAAATAAAAGTCCGAAATCTAGAAACAATTAATTTATTAAATATAAAGTGGAGAAAAGCAATTCATCATCCTCACATTTGAGATGCTAGGAATTATGACATGGTTATGAAAATTGTTTATCAATTGTTTTACAGCAGATTCAGGATTCAGGAAGCACCTGTTCGACCCACATGATAAGAAGAAATGACCTTGTCACGGTTTCAACCTCGTGTCAACATTTACATAATTACAAAACAGATTATAGACTACACATTTGATTGATTTTTCCAAACTCGGCTCGATTGGACATACATTTTATTATTAGTGGGGTCAAACATGGAGCTCAGTTTACTAAAGGTCGGGGATTTACGAGGTTTAATGAACTATGTTTAAAACTTTAGGTTATCCCGTGGGTAAAAACAGAAGCAAACTCTATATTTAACCGATACAAAATGTAGGACACAACATAGGCTATAGGCTGCGCTAAAAGTGTTATGTTATCTACACAGCACAAACAAAAGTGAAACGTTGGCTGCTTAGAGGGAGCAAATAATAGCACGGTGACAAAGTGTGCGAAAATGTGAAAATCTGATTAAAAATGTTTGCATTAATTGAAGTGGTTATTCATTCGTTTACTGTAGTTAAAATGTCTTGCATTATTCAATAAAACAAGGGAAACCTGCTCAAAATGGCAAATCAAAAAAACAAATGAAAAACAGCAGGACATGTTAGCTAGCCAATTTAGCTATTGTTTGTAAAAACTAAAAATCACGCAATTTTTCACCGTATATCCCATGTATTTAGCTATATTTGTAGGCATTTAAGCCTGATATGGCGTTATTAAATGTCTCTTACCATGTACCATATTCCCAGGATAATGGTGCCCGTCCGTACATGGCAGCAGAGGCAGCAGCTCGTCGAGTACCACCGGTCCCACGGTGAAATCATTATTTATCCTGCTGTGTGTTTCTCAGGCTATTTCATGAATGCCGGCGAAAATGTATTATTCGAGGCTACAGTGCCCTGCAATAGAAATAAAATTAGTCGGCGTCCTTGCTGCTAGGACCCGCCACATCCAGCGTATGTTTGAAACGATGTTCGTCTGTTTCAGTGAATGGACGGAGAGAGAGCCGTTAATCTGGTTCATCCCGGAGTCACGTGACCAGCGGAGGATGTTGCCCGAGCTGCTCAAAACGCTACATGATGACATGGACCTATTGCATGATGACGATCACACCAACACCCAGTGCAGTCCAAGTACTTACATACATGAAGCTTTTTCGTGTCAAACGTAGCCCCAGACTGCCCACACGGATAGCCTACATATGTGAACACAAAAATGCAAAATAAAAAAGTATTTATTTAAGGATTATTATTTTGTTCATAACAGTGGTTCCTAACCGCGTGTTAGGACCATAGACTGATATGAGACCTATAGGGGTAACCCAAGACGAAACTCAGGGGTCACAATATAATGAAATAGATTAAAAAGATGAGAAAAGATTTGAACTGAAATGGGCCTAAGTGTTTATCATTTCACATGACATGGGTGGGTTCCCTAAATACCTTTTCACTCCCTCAATGGTAGCCTACTTCAATGGTGTTTGTGATTTGAGTGGTAGCAGGAAAACTAGTAAGGAAAACTATGGTGTTAAAAGTGTGTTCAATAAAAGGATTTAAATGTTTCTAAAAATCAATAAAACCATACTCTACATAAAACTAATAAAAGAAAGTAAAAAAAAAACGTCACTCATAGACATTTAAGCACAACAGCACCTAACATAAAGAGTCATTTTACCCGTCTCCAGGTAAGGCAGGGCCGGATTACAGACGATGGAGAAGGCAATTTCTCTTGGACCCCTCCAGAAAAGCTCCAGCTTCAGAGTGTGGCAGAGTGTGTTATATATTTTTTGGCATTTTTATGCTTTATTGATAGTGTAGAGAGAGTTGAAATGGGGCAGAGAGGGGAGTGACATGCAGAGAACGACCGCGGGCTGGAATCGAACCCGGATCCGCTGCTGGCCGAGGCCCATGGAGGGGGGGGGGGGCGGGGGGGGAGGGACGACGCCCTACCAACTGAGCTAAGGCCGCCCCCTTTCGCAGTAAATTTGACTCAATTTTAATCTTTGTTTTGTGTGGGAAGATGCATTACTGACATGATAAGGGCTCTTTAAGTGCAGCTTTGACTTGATCTTGAGACCGTGTCAAGAGGGGCCCAAATCCAAATGCTTACGTAATGCATATTCCTAAATTAGTGTCTAAGAGTCATCATCATCAGATTTTCAAGTCACATATTTTCCAAGCGAACATACAACACGGCACAGAAAGGAATAGAGGGTTGATTGGGGCACATGTTTTGCTCCAGGTGAGGATTGCTCCATGACCTAATGCTTAACAATCTGCTCAAACTCAATCTCTCAAAAATCTCTGAAGACTGACATGTTTTATGGCATGCTTCAAAACAAGACACAAGTTTTTTTTTTTCATGTCAGTTTGTCTCTGCGCCTGTGCGAACATCCCGGATCAAGGCTGACAGATGGACTAGTGACCACAGCTCTAAGCTCATGGTGGGCGGACAGCATTCACCGTCACATTGGGGGATTTTTCTCTCCTGCCATGATGCCTAAATACTGCTCAGTCTGCCACCTCTTTAAAACTCTAGAACACAATTTGAAGAGATTTCAAAGTGATGTTCTATATTTAGCCTTAGAAGATTTGCCATAAAGCAGTAACAGAGAGCTTTTGAAATATTAAACATAAAATAGGCCTATGTATTTCCATGTACAGTTGACGGAGCTCTGACATAATGACCGGGAACACAAAGCCTTATAAATCTCTTTTTTCTCAATCCTGCTAGAGAACAATATGATCCCTAAACAAGCCAATGTTTGGGTGTACTTATTTCTATGTCGTAGGCTACTAATGACCTGTTCCAGGACAGAACGTTATGAAGCCTGTGGGTGATTGGATGGATCTTCTTCTTCTTTTTTTAAAAACAGCATTAGCAAGTGATTTTCATAGAAGGGCTTTGGGCAACTGCAGCACCATCCATTAGAGTGACCTTCACTGTGAATATATCTGCCTTGCATACACACACAAGCAAGACAAATACACACAACGTTCCTTCTGGCAGGGAAGAATGAAAAAATAAAATAACGTGGAGATGAATAGACAGTGAGGCAGAGATTTGTGAAGGATTAAAAACTGGTCAAACCAAAACAAACTGACTGGTAAGGGATGGAGAGAGTGAGAGATGATGCGAAGGAGGTCAGGCTTTGTAAGCGTGCCACTCAACTGGCCTCAACGCATTGACTTGGGCAACGGATTGGCCTGACAAGAGGGTCACGGCAACACATGCCTGACTGACACAGATTTGCACCATCATCGCAATATAGTGACTTGTCATGGTTTGAAAGATTAGTTTGACAGAAAACATGAGAACAATATGCGAGTGGAAAAGGAGCTAGCATCACTTACTATCAGCAGTGCTTGTGTGGAATTCTCCTGAAAATATGTGGATATGTTGGCATGAAAACACAATTCAAAGTGGTAAAATCATCAATACCTCTTCATAATAACTGATTTCATTACAATACATCTTGCCCAAGGAGCTCTTGTTTGTTAAAGCCAAAGTCATCTTTAAAAATAGTAGATCTTTTTTAAATTATCTTTCTTTCATTTGTGGTCGACTGAAAATACAGATGCGCCTGAAACAGCCAAAAATAGATTTCTACAACATTGTGATATCAAGCAAATCTCATTTATTTTTTTACCAAACAAACATAGAAATTTCATTTGTATCGCCTCGTTAAACAAAATCATTCACATAACGATTTCCTAAAGACAAGTATATAAATACATTGATTGGATCATTCTTAATCATCTGTAAGAATTTAACAAAAAAAAGGGCACCTGAAGCCACAGCAAAATATAATTTTGTTCTGTCAGGCCTACCAAACACTATGTACCGACACCAGCTGATGGAATGAGGCTCTTCTCCTACCCGCAGACAGACTCCGGTTAATGCTGGATGCCCACAGAAAAAAAGCTGTAATTTGTCTCATTAAAAAAAGCTAATACAGTATATACACTGATAGTGGTACTCCAGGACCAACAGTTAAAGCAGGAGATCGTTCATTTCATTGTACACAAGTACTATTATCAAAGTCATGCAAGATAAAATGAAATTTCTGACATCAAAACTTGCAATTGGATGGAAACTATAAAAAAGGATGTCAATGCACTTTTTATACAACTACAGGTTAAGGCAATGGAATCAAATTCCTTTGTAAATATGTGTAATTGTGAGTGTGTGTCTTATTTGAAACCAACTGAGATGTGGAATTAAAGCTGCTCCATATCTCTATGTATGTCAAGATAAAAACCAAAAGAAATGACATGTTTCACATTCCGCAAAAAGGTAGTAAAAAACAATCCATCGACATCAAAAGGAACTCAATACAGCCTTTTGCACAGTGCAATCACAAAACTGGAAAAAAAGCCCTTACAATCTGTACATATATGGCATGGCTTTTTCTAGCACAAAAGCTGGAAGAAAAAGGTATATTTTTAAAAAATCACTGAAGAGTGCAGAAGGGATAGTTGAGTCTCAAAAAAATCGCAGTTGAGTCAGATAAAGGAAATACTGATAAATGATAAAAGTAGAGGGATGATACTTAACAGTTGTACTGCTTTATGGGGGTAATCCCCACTACTCCTTCAGTTCACGTTACAGTGCCTCCTGGTGGTTCAAAACTGCTACTGTGCTCATTACATAAATTATCGACAGCCCCCAGTGTGAAGCCATAATCAGTTTACAAAGGCCACATTTAGTGCGTCGTCTTGAAAAAAGGTTCATTCATCTAATCCATAAGTGATCAATCAGTAATGTTGTAGCTGTCAGTGTGCTCCAAATTGTCATCTTAATCTCAAAAAATCCGTCAAAACCCTTATGTATTATATTTAACCTTATTTTGGCAAAACTATGAATATTTGGAACATACTCCCACACGGATGGACAGTGAAGAGGTTTAGCTGCAGGAATAGTTGTTGAAGAAACTTCTCACCGCTGTTACTGCCATTGGATTCAACCCGACCACAGCTGCCATTCCACATTAAGGACCTCTTGTTAAATTTACAGCCAATAGGTGGTGACTGTTTGTACTCAAATGATGTATTTTGAGAAATATCACTTTATAAAAAAGATAGTCAAACTTCTCTCAATACAACACTCATTTAATTTGTAACTCGAAAATGTGGAAGTTTGCTGTATTAATTTCTCTTACAAACTGTCATCTTAACTGTACTAAAGTGTAGTCAAAACTAATATAGGATTAAGCAATCCGAGATTAGCCATAATTGAGTGGGCCTTGTTGTCCTGGCAATCACATGAAGGTACATGAACCTATTATGTGACTTCCAGGAAAACAATGTCCAGGGAAACAGAGGGATTTAAGTACTAAAAATACCAATTATTTGGAAAATACCCATCGATCTGCCTATAAATAATTTAGCTTTAGCTTTATATTAGCTTGACCTGAATTTTTAAATGCATTTTGTGTAGAGCTCTGTCCCTCATTTCTAACATAGCAGCTGCTCTATGAAGGGATTCATGGCCAGTATGGATCGCTTAACATTTTGAATGTACATATGAGTATTGTACTTAGATAGACTGAACCACCGATAATCTGAGACCATTTCACATGCAACTTGCTCCCACACATTTCAGCAATTTATATAGGGGCAGCAGCATTGGCAAACAAAAACAAAGCAAAAAATTAAGCAAACGTTTTTTTGGAGTTAACCGTCATAAACCTACACTCTTGGAGGGAAAAAAATACTTCTGATGCCATAATAAATGACAAACATGTGCCTCCAATGCAAATCCCCTGAAACTCCACTCTGGTCGCAGTGTAGAAAATAGTGCAAATTAGTTAAGATTTCAGTCCATAGGACCACATTTCATCACTATATTTAGCCAAGCAGCAGGTGATATCCGATGCTTGCTTTTATTTTAATATTTTTTGTATTATGCGACTGATAACCTGTTTATGTATCTCAGAAATAAACTCTGTACCTGGTAATTATTGCGTGTGACACATTTCAACAATCATTTGCATATGCTTTGTATGGACCTGCCGTGTGACTTTATGTTTCCTTTCGGACCTTTTTCTTCTGGGACGGCTTCGGCGGCTCCACAATCTGCTCAGGCTTCTCTGCAATTTGATTCAGAAGGAGAACATAATGATTATGTGCTTTAAAGAAATTAATGTAAAAGTAGAGAAATAAAATTAAAAAGGATATAAGTCATTATTGCTATACTGTTTGAACCTTTATTTCGTCTCTGCTGAAACCTACTTTGAGAAGAGGAAACGTTGGGATTCTGCTTTTTGGTGGCCAGCGCAGGAGGCTCTTGGGGTTTGGGTACTGTATTAACCAGGGCCGCTGTGCTAACCATCTATGATCAAACAAATTAACAAATATTTTACCAAAACATGGAAGACATGTGTACTTTCATTTAAATGTGCATGTGTACAAATAAAAAAGGATAGTTTTATACTTTTGTTCAATGAATTAATCTGACAGGTTGATCGTGTGTTTTTTTTCTTGCCTGAGACTCAGATGCAGCCTCCTCTTCTGTTTTCTTCTTCTTTTTCTTCTTCTTCTTGGATTTGGCTGCTCCACCGGAAGGATCCTCAGTGTCCTTCTCGTCGTCCGAATCCTGCAATGAAAAAAAAATACATACACACACACACACACACACACACACAAAAAAAAGAAGATGTTCAGTTTATTTGAAAATTAGGAACACTAAGTTCTGGTAAAAGTGATATCCATGGCATAAAGAAGACATCAGGGGGTATTTTGGGGGATGGACATCAAATAGGATCAAAGTCATTCTTTCGCGGATTTCTCTATTTGGCAAATAGATAACCTCTTTGCTTTCTACTGTATGTTGCTTGCTGCAAAGGTGCACTACGACGTTTCACAAGAGGGGGACATGTTTACATATGCAGAGCCTTCAGTTAGTTTTCAAAACATATATACTCTACATGTAATTCTGAGTCTTCGATTTATTTTTATTTTGAAATCAACATCAATAAAAATAAAATTATTTTTAGGAACCTGCAACCAAATGTCAGACCAGAATATGTTTGTAAACCTTGGGCCCTGCTGTAAACAGTAACTTTTCAGGAAGCTTTCTAATTTCCATATTCCTGTGAGAAAGTTTGTTTATTCAGTTATGAGAATATACCTTAGAGAATGTTCACCTCTGACACACCCAGAGTTACATAGTGCATCTTTAATGACCAGTCAAATAATAATAATAATAATAGTAATAATAATAGAACAAGGCAATATAGTCCTGAATGTTAGAAGCTATCTTAAAAAATACACAGGGATCATTTAGAAATGCCTAACAGATGTAATTAGCCATGTGGATGATTTGGCAGAGTGTCATTGAAACCTTGGGGGGGGCGGGCTGTTCCTTCAGCGGAAGCGCTGGTGTCTCCAGCACAGGGGACTCTTCGTAGTTTCCCCAATGCTCTGCTGGGGCATTCCAGTCGGAGCTTAGGTCCACGGCTCCCTTCCCATCTTTAAAAAGATTCCACATCAACAGGGATGGCAGTTAGACAAAAAAAAAACACTATAAAAACAAACCAAAAGTACACGCATGCATCTGATGTTATTTAGAAGGGTGTGTTATGTGGAATGGCTTGCTGAAAATACTCACTGAATCCAGACCATTCATCGTCAACAGGGGGGCTCGCCAACTGCAGTTCAAAGGAATTATCCGGTCGGGATATCGGTTCTAAGAGAAACAGATGATGATTGAGGGGGTAAAAAAAGGACGTTAGTTTTATTACAAAGATGGTTGTAGGTAACAGGAGAAAACATCATCGACTGGCAGTTAAACACCACCATCGATACCAACCTGTGGTGTTTCGTCCAAGCATGGAGAAGGACACTGGGTTGAGCTCAGTCTTCATCCGGCCGTCAATGCCACCCCATGCTGCTGGCCAGAGCATACACAAACACAGATTATTAATTATATTGTTAGATTATAAATTCTGTTCAACAAACAAGCAAAATAAATCCTTAGTTGTCTGGTTTTCCTACTGATGTGTACTGATGTGATAGTGTGTGGGTGTGGGTAGATTAAACAAGGACCACCTTTCTGTCTTCATTGAAACGGTGTGCTGCCATTCAGTTACAGCATAGCACTTACACTTAGCTGTTTTAAAATTAATTTCATGTAAATAGTCCTTTTTTTATCAAAAATGGCCATTTAATTGTGCCAAAGTTCAGTGCTTTTTAAAATGGCAGCTGTATTGTGTTTTGCTCTGCTCACAGAGGGCAAGAGTCTTTGCAAAAAAATAATCCCTTTTTTTATGACTTTTCAAGTTGGGTGTCTTTTATTGAGCCAGCAGTTGATTTAAATTTAGACTTTCAATGATTTAGCCACATAAAAACCTTTCTTCTTCTTTTTTAAATAATGCCACAGCTTGTTATTATTAGTTTTTATTGCAATACCACCTCTACCCAGAAGATGTCTCAGTTAGGCAGTTTTTAAAAGGAGAATGATCTCATTGAAATTAGACCCAATCATAACCAGATCTCTTTTTATTTCAGTCCAAATGGCTATGTCTTATTGTTACTGTGGCTGTCATCTGATGTGGACGTAAATATCCCCAAACACACTTACAGCTGAAGGTTAGTACTTTAACCTCAAAGTTTTTTTCATTTGAGTACAGCCATAAACATAACAACACTTTGCTTTTTCTACTGTTTACAGACATAACCAGCGTTGTAGATTTTGCTGTGCTACACTCCTCTATCAATATTACGTGTGGTGTAAAAAGATCAAACTAGGACCAGTACCTTGAGTATCCTGTGCCCAGGACTGGCGTTTAGGTGGGGCCCTGTATTGAGTAGCCCCGGGGATAGCGCTCCACTTGGTTCCCTCCATCGCACCCATCTGACCTGGGATCTTCAAAGAAACATCTGTCCATCCCCCACCATTGACTGAAGTCTCCTCTCTATAGCTGGAGGACACTGAGGAGGAAGACAGGGAGTCAGACTGACAGTTTGGTCAACCAGTGACAAATCTTTAGTCTAGCAAATTCTTTGGCTTACTAGTTACAACCAAATTCATAAAGAAAAAAAACACCCCATTGTTTACAGGCTTGTTTAGTAAGCACACCCAAGGGGACACCTTTATATCCTCCGTCTTATTTTGATATTAGACAAAGCTTTACTTAAAATCAAGAAAGTGATAGCAATTGAATAGTTCCCATCTCGGTCACATAAAATAATGAATTGCCTTTGTCTTTACCAGATCCAATGGCTGCGTCCCCTTTTCCACTGGTTCTAGAATGCAGGGACTCTGAAAGAATGTGGGGGAAAATAGTAACATGTTATATTACTAGATCATTCTTGTTGAAACATGAGTGAACAGTTCACATCAAGGTGCTACATGGCTCTGTCAACACTGTTTGTTCAATTAAATGTTCCCTTTTAATAAAAGGCCCTGAGCATTAGGTTACGTCTCTGGCTTTGAACATCTCTCCAATTTCCACATTCTAATAATTGCCAGGTGATTACCGTGGTTTCCTCTGTTCTTCCTGGTGTTGTTAGGTGGTAGATCAACATTGGTCTTTGGAGTCTCCACCCCTCCTGGGCTCCCAGAATCCTCCGGGCCCTTGTCTTTCCTTTTCTGCTGCTTCTTCTCTCTGTTACTGACTTTGGTTTCCCATGCATCTGGTACACACACACACACACGGTTAGATGACTTGGTGTGTGCATGGTTGATTATTCAACCAAGACACTACTACAACTACAACAATAAAACTACACGAGAAGTTGAGAGGTCAACCAAAAGTGGAAAGGTCTAGGAGGTTGTGAATAAAGAAAACATGAGAAGTGTGTACTGGATAAAACGATCAGTTTGAAAAAGAGAAGTTGTTAGGAAATTTCCCCAACCACAACTTGGTCTTACCATCTTCAGGTTCCTTCCCAATACGTGTAGACACATACTGGACTGGTTTCACATCTGGCTTGGTTTTCTTCTTGTTCTTTTTAACCTGCACTGGAGCCTGAACCTCACGCACCTGTGCATAGAGAGTAAGTTATATTAAAGTGCAGTGTGCGGTTACAAAAAGTTATTTTATGACAATCATCTTTGAAGCCCTGCCAAAGAGACAAATCTGATAAGGAGTGAGTAAAAGAGTAAGGGTTAAAGCATTTGACCAATAACGAAACTGTCTCATAACACATACACACAACTGAACGAAACTCAAAAAAAAAAAAAACTTGTGGCTACCTATCCGACGGTGCCCACCAACAGTTTCTGGTTACCATACTTTTTTGCAGCTGCTATCTTGAAAGTACCTTTTGGGTTTTGATCTGCGTGGCTAGCTTGGAAACTGCCTCAGTCACTTTAACTTCCTCCTCCTGAGCTACGGGCCCTGGTTGTCCATTGGATTGAGTCTTCTGGGGGTAGAAAGACAAGACACCATGATATAAACAACATGATGTTGACAATAGAGTTATATAGAAAACATAAAGCTTACCTAAAGTCGTTTTATTAGCAAAATATTATAACATTTATTTTAGTCTTTATTATATATTGCAATACTAAAACCACTAACCATCCATTTGGTGGTTTGTTACACCAGCCTGCGGAGACTTTTGGCTGTGTATCTAATAGCTGTGATCTATAAATGTTGGCTAACGATAATTTTTTGATGAGGTGGCACTACGTGTCATACGTGGCCTGTCAGTTGGCAGAGCTCTCAGCTAGTTAGCATCAGTTTCAAAACAAGAAACCGAGATTCGTCATTTATATTTACCTAACTGGGTATTATTTTTTTGTAATTCTGAAAGTGAAGCACATGATTGTCCCAAGATAGCCTTATACATTTTGTAAAAAAAAAAAAGAGGACTGTGAAGTGAACTGCGAGATAATATGACGTTCATTCATGTCAAATGAGATAGCCCAAATAACGTTTAACGTAACAATGGGGATACTTGGATAGGCAAGCTAACATTGAGTAAACACTCCAGTTTAGCATGAATTGTTTCTGTCATACCACTGAACAGAGGTATTGTTTTAATTGGCCCATCGTAACTCAACCGCTTCTTTACGCTACATTTGTTACCTTTTCAGGGGTTTTCTTTTTGTTCCTCCTCTTCTGTTCTTCTGGTTTGGTAATATTAGCTGAAATGGCCTTGTCAGTGTCAGCGCTGACTCGGTGCACCGGGGATCCCCGCTTTTTCCCTACGAGCAGCCCGCCGCAGAGGGCGGCCCAGGACAGGCAGAGGAGCAGCAGCAGACCCGCCGCGGCCGTTGACAGGATGACCCACTGCGGGTAAAGCTCGGGCTTCAAACCCAAATCCACCCCGAACTGAGCCCGAACATACTCTTGGCCCGAAGACAGTACCTCCTTCAAACGCGTAGAAAGCAGCTCTGCTTTTTCGAGCGCAATTCCATGGAAGTCCCCAGCCATCTTTATCAAACACTAGCTAAATGTTAGCTACCATTGCCAGTAGAAGTGTGTGCTAACGGAGGAGTGGCTAATCTAATCTGAGTGTCGGAGAAATCTCAGTGAACTATTCGCTTTTACTGCTTTATTTGGAGTATTGGGAAATAAGATTTATATTTAGCATCACATAAATTATGTAGCTAAGTCATGTTCATAACAGTCAACTATATTGGTTATCTGATTACTAAACAGCTTTGAACATAAATTACAACCAGAAAAATGCATTTTCTATTGAACATGTAAATTAATCCTGGAAACTGAGAAAAAGCAAAGCATTAGGCAGGCATATTGACAATACATAAATGTGAAAATAAATTGCCTGACATTGTTTCTTATTTGAATATCATGCATTGCACTGCTAGAGCCTAGCCTACTGCATTAGGCTACTCAGATAAATACATTGCCAGAAAAGCAGAAAGTCTCAATTAATTGCCTGAAAAAGCCAGAAAGAAGAAATACTTTGTAGCCTATTAATATCTGACAGATGACCTGCATTGCTAAATACATTGGAACACATATAAGCATGGCCCCTTAAGAGCTTGAAATGTTGAAATATGTTCTCTGAAATTTCCTGAAAAACTAAACACATTGATTATGATCACGCTCAAGAAAATTATTAATGAAAGGAGTGTACAAAGCACTGGGATAAGGTTCAGTAGGCTAAAGTGCATATGACCTCAGAGCCTACTGAAGCTACTTTTAATTGAAGTGTAAGCTAGGTGTAAAATATTTAGCTGTGGAATAAGCATTCACACTCAAGAACGACTTTCATTTTGCATAACATTTTATTATAAAATGACAGTTAAAACAGTAAACCATAAGAACATGGCCGCCAGAACTTCAGACTCAATAAAAGTAATAAATATCCTTGATAACCATCTTCATACATCCAATGAGGTATACAGAACAGTAACTCTCATCACTTTACTCATTATTTATCTTTTGTAGTTTGTTTAGGTATAAAAAAGCCATGAGCAGGGCTTGAAGTTTCCATCAGGGTACCTCTTGTCAAATAGTTCTATGTCGCCTAGAAGGCTTTAATCTGTAACAATGAATTTCTCTCTCTACTGTGACAGTATTGTAACATTCCGCCTGTGTTTTTGCCATCAACTGCTTATATAAATAAATAAATATGTCAAATATAACAGAATGTAATTTCGGATTCAGAAGTCTGCATCCAGAGTGAATTCACTGTCCGTCATGCTTGACATAACTCCAAATCTCTGATACTCCCCTACTCGCTTCTCAAAGAAGTTGGTTTTTCCCTCGAGTGAAATGGACTCCATGAAGTCGAATGGATTTTCAACTTGGTAAACCTTGGATCAAAGGAAAGCAGAAAGAGGTCACTCGCAATATTTTCATATGCTTATTTCAAACACAAAACAATAAAAACAATTGTTATGCTAAAAAAAAACATGTAAAGCACAATTCTATTCAATGTTTTTTCAACGCACAGGAACTCCATAAAGGCACACAAATTCTAATGACCATCTGGCTTTTATTAAATCTGTTTTCTGACAAATTACCTTTGCCAGTCCAAGGTCAGCGAGTAGGCGGTCGGCCACAAACTCAATGTACTGCTTCATCAGACAGGAGTTGATTCCAATGAGATCCACTGGCAAGGCCTCTGTCAGAAACTCCTACCACACCAAACAGGAAATATAAATGCATTTACAGAACTGGTAAAAAAATCAATAGAGAAAGACTGTCATGGTGTTAATGTTTTCTCTTAGCTGACCTGCTCAATGCTAACAGCTTTGGTGATGATGTCCTTTACGCGGTCGTCTGATGGCTTCTTCAACAGGTAGCTGTACAGCAGGCAGGCAAAGTTACAGTGCAGGCCCTGAGAAACACATCAATATTTATGTCAGAATGAATAGTTGATATAAAAACAGAGGAGATCAGCCATTAAATGTGTTTATATGTAAACTGTGTCCATATCTACTACACCAAATTACAAAAGAACACCATAGCTACTCTGACAATTTGCAAGACAACTATATAACTTGCTAAGCCAAACCTCTACACAGGTATGTCAGAAAAGATTATTCAAAGTATGAGCTTCCTGCAAGATTTATGTATAATCGTATGTGCTGCAGGAAGTCATGGATAACTTAAAATGGTACATGGGAGAAAATACTTTTGAGTACAATTCACACAAACTTCACACCTGTATTCCTTTGATTTCCTATCTGCAGCCTAAGATCAACCATAAGTCCTGTTCTTTATTCAGCACCATTGTATTTTTAATTTGAGCTGCACTCAAAATGGGAGCTACTTTTGACAGATTAAACCACGGCTCTTTTTGTTTGTTGATTCCTCTCACCTCATCCCTGCTGATCAGCTCGTTGGAGTAGGTTAGGCCGGGCATTAGTCCTCTCTTCTTGAGCCAATAGATGGCAGCAAAGGAGCCAGAGAAAAAGATGCCCTCCACTGCTGCAAAAGCCACTAATCGCTCACCTGAGGGCAACATGTGTCAAAGCTACTATTAACCAAAGGGAAATGGAAAGCTCCTCCCATCATAATATGATTATTTGAATGTTTTAAATTTCTTACCAAATGTAGATTTGGTGTCATTTATCCACTGGAGGGCCCAGTCTGCTTTTCGTTTCACACAGGGCATGTTCTCAACGGCGTTAAATAAGTGGTCCCTGAAATACACAATTAATGAAAAACGTCTTTATATGACTAGCTCTACACATGAAGTACCTATGAAAAGTATTCACTCCTTTGAGTTTGCAAAGGAGTGAATACAAAGAGTACTTCTTTTTGCAGACCAAAAGGAAAAACAAGGCCGAAAAAATATGTACAAACTAAATTAAAGTAAATCAAGTACAAACATAGGACACAGAATAGTGGAAGGCTTTTGAAGGTAGAGTAAAATGAATGCAGCAAAAATAATTATTGTAAAACACATGGAGTTGAGACACTTTTGTGAATTTGTTGATGCAGAGGAAATGAAACAGTTTTCTTCCTACTAGTCTGTTGATATAGATCAAAGCTGCTGCAGCAGGGAATGCAAAAGAAAAGACCAAAAAGGCGTGTTGACTAGCCTGTGAGGAGGAACAGGTGCAAGTTTTAACGTTTTTTTTTTATCTTCAGAAGATTTGATATTGGGGAAGAATTTGTCTGTATACGGTTATGCGCGTGATCCAAAGGCACTTGGACTGAAGTATTTCATCTTTACCACCTTTAACAATCTGCAGCAAGTATTTGTAGGGGAGAGTGGCCTAAAGGCCAGGACACACCGGCCCGATAATCGCCGTCATAGAGTCGGGAGGGGGCGGGGACACGAATCTGTTTGGTGTGTGCCGTGAAATCGGTCGTCGTAGATGTCGTCGTGCTTCTTTTGAGCCGATTGGCGGCGGGCAGTCTTTCAGTTGGAGCAATTTGATTTGTGGAGGGCTAGCGAATCAGTGAAGCCCGGAAGTGAGGCGGGTAGCACAAACAGCTAACAACAGTTAGCCATCGTTTTAATGTGTTTGTTTGTTTCGTTCAGCGAGTACTCACATGCTTCAACCCTTGTTGACTGCTCGACACCATGCTCGACACTCTGCTAAAAATGATGCTCTTTATGGTCCATAAATATAAATACGTTTTTCTATCTATGTTTATGGTCAAGAGAGCCGTCCCATCATTTCCGGCTTCCGTATTTTTTCAGGCCACAATACAGATTAGCGCCGCCTGCTGTATGGAGACATTACGTCCCGCGCAAGTGCAGAGCGTACGGAAAGTCAGCAGTCGGTTTGGTGTGTTCTTTGTTCTTTTTCGGCCGCGGCGGGAAGACTGGAGACTGAATCGGCAGTCTCCATTTTCGGGTAGTCGGACTGGTGTGTCCTGGCCTTTAGTTGTGCCACTTTTTACTCAAAGTGATTTTAAAGTGAGGCCTTGACAGTTATGTCTCCAACTCAAATATGTACATATATTTCAGGATGTTGTGCATCCCTGGCAATACAAACTTTGGATCTGGAATAAACTGTTTAAGAAATATAGCTTTCGGAAAAAAAGTTGTCTTGTGGCACAACTTGCACAAATCCACAAGACAATTACTTATTTAAGGTTTATTTAAAGTAAATAAAGTAAATATTTTACAAAGATTGAAGGTCAATTTTCTTAAACAAGGCCTAGCAGATCTAGTAAGTAAGTAAGTAAGTAAGCTTTATTTATAGAGCGCCCTTCACAGACCAGGGTCACAAAGCGCTTTACATATTACTCTTAACACATTTTTTTATACACACACTCAAACACCGATTGCAGTATCTAGGTGGTTTTGCCTGCAAAGCTCACAATGACAAAGTCACCATCATCATCTTTCTGGCCATCTGAACTCTTGTCAGTGGTGTCGTTAAGTGGAATGGAGATGTCAGTCTCTTCTGAGCTACTGTAGACGATCACTTTCTTTTTGGTGACCAGAGTATACAGCCATGCCACTGGCACAACTCTCAGAAATGTACTTTGCACTAGTTGCTCCGTACTTGTGGAACCAACTGCCACCTGATAAATGTGATTCCCTCTCCATTTCTGCCTTTAAATCAAGGCTCAAAACCCATATGTACACCCTGGCTTTTCCTCCCCATTAACTATCTTACCTCTGCACTACTATCTTTGTTTATATATGGATGTATGGGCTTTATGTCTTTTATTTTTGTTATTGTTATTTTACCTCCATTGTTTACCTACTGAATGCACTATGCACAGCACTTTGGATAGTGCAAACTGTCATAAATGTGCTTTTATAAATACATTTTACTTACTTACTTATAACTCACCTAGGCCCTTTGGCACAAATCTCCCCAACCCCAGAATTTTGGATAATAAGCATGATGCAGCAGTTTAGGGCTGACATTGTGCTAACTGTATAGCATACTAAAGCACTAAAACATGTGTCAAATGTTTTCAAACTTGTCTATAACTGTTCAGACACAATAATCAAAAAACCTTGATCATGGAAATTTTACTTTGAAAGACAAAAAACAGTTTTTTGAGCTTAAATGTGCTTATATCTTATTCCTAGTGTCTCCCTTCTTTACAGGGTGAGTCAAATGGATAGCTCTTCTTAAATATGGTCACATTTCCAATTTCTTCCACGGTTTTCTAGAAACAAGGGGTGGCACAACTTCCCTACTGGCACAACTTAGGCCACTCTCCCCTACTAATTGGATGCAAAACATTTAAAGCATCCAATTTCATATTTTAGTTATTATTTAATATTTTTAATGCTAGAACTGCTTTAAGCTTATTTTGAATACTGTTGTTCATTAAGCCACAAACAAACAGTGGCGTTTCTAGGTGTAAAAAACAGGTGGGGCTTACAACAAAAAGGGGGGTCTGGGGTTCCCCCCCAGGAAACATTTGAGTTTCAAAGACACTGTTTCTCACATTCTGGCGATTTTATAAACACAAAATTAGTTGTTCACATCATTGTGCACTTTCAAATTTTAGCCAAAGAAGGAAAGGATTGCTCCCTTCATCTTTACTAACATTTAAGTAAAAAATAGACAGGAGAAAATTCAATGTGCCGCTACAGTCTTTGGCCTCCGACAGCCAGATACAGAAATTTCAAGGTGGAGTTTTCTTTCATGTTTATGGTGATAGCTGACTATCATCGTTTCTCTTGCGTGACATAACCTACACAGTACACTTGAATGAGGACTGGATCTTGAACGATCAAAAAATGTATATCAATTTCAAATAGATTATGCAAACTGCAAACATTCAATTTTTCTCACATGGAGCAAAAACTCGCGGTGGCTCCAGCAGCAGCTGTGTGGAGCGTGAACTCAAACTGCATCTTAACTAACTGAGTCAAGTGACAACACAGCATCGGACTAACTTTGTAAAGCCTCATTCACCCAGCCTTTGTGACTTTATGGTCACCGAGTGGACTCAATGTGGCTACACATAACAGACAATCTGTTGAAGTACTTCTTCATTTTCTGACGACAAAACAGCTCAATAATTCCTAATAAAAATAAGAGGCTTTATTTAAACGCTTTCCATGCGCAGGTGGTGGTTATATTAGCATTGTAGGCTGTAGACAGAAACTAACGAGGGAGGCGGCTGTTTCACTGTACAGACTATCGCGCAGTCAATTCGGGGACATGTCTCTGTGTATCCAAGGTTAGGGACAAGCAATCGGATCGCGATTTTCAGAGAGAAGCTTTCGTTTCAGCACTGCTATATGATTAACTATGAGCATAAAATAAATGCTGCCTCTCAAATACCTTGGGCAGCAGCGAGGATGAGCCACTCGTGATCGCTCACTTTCTGACTAAACAGATTCATGGAAATAATATTCTAAAATTCTTCATGTTATATTCTAACGAAATTTGTTAAAGCAAGTCATTTGGTACTTTTAATGCAGTGATTTTAAACTGACAGATTCCGTTCAGTAGATAGGTTGCGCGCTGCAGGCTGCTGCGGTGTCAGATAAAGGCAGGCTAATAAAATCACAGATAACTCTTTAGTTTTCAAAGTAATAATATGTTACATATATAAAAAAGCTCTCTCTTCACAACATACACTCCGATGGCATCGGCAACAACAACTATTGCTGATGATCGCCCATAACATAAGCACAACCAGCAGCCCACAAACCTTCATATGCAATGCTACTGACACATGAAAACACTGACACTCCGACTCAACGCTATATTCAATATCAATTTCAATCGATAGCAAAACAGAATAGCATTAGTTCACTCACCAAAGCACTTATTAGGCTATTTGAAAAGAAAGGCGGCCCCGTCAATACAGCGACGTTCACTCGTCCAGCATAGACCCAACAGCATCCAGCTGACTATAGAGACAGTGCATGAAATAGGCCACGCCCATCGTGGGGGAAAACATTGAACAGCGCTCCATCCACTTTGTATTGAAAGAGACCTGTCTTCTGCAAACAAACTTAATTAAAATTTAATCAAACATCCATTTAAGAAAAAAACGTTACTTTCTTGAAAGCCACGACTCTTGTTTGTCTATATGAGCTGTTTTTGTGAAAAATAATTGAGTAGTTTTCAATATTGAGGTGTTTTTGTCCGGTCTGACCGGGTCGGACCCATCGTGGGGGAAACCGTTGAAAACCGTTCCATTCACTTTGTATTGAAGGAGACCTGTCTTCTGCAAACAAACTTAATTAAAACGTAATCGAACATCCATTTAACAAAAAAACGTTACTTTCTTTAAAGCCACGACTCTTGTCTGTCCATACGAGCTGTTTTTGTGAAAAATTATTGAGTAATTTTCAATATTGAGATGTTTTTTCCCGTCCGTGAGGGTTAGCCTATGGTTAGCCTACAGCAGAAGGCTAACATTAGCCTAGCATTCAGCTTACATTAGTTAAGAGTTTTGTCTCGATATTGAAAATTACTCAATACTTTTTCAGCAAAACAGCTCGTATAGACAGACAAGAGTCGTGGCTTTAAAGAAAGTAACGTGTATTTGTGAAAGGCATGTCGTATTACGTTTTTTTTCAGTTTGTTTGCCGAATACGGGTGTCATTCAATATAAAGTGAATGGAGCGCTGTGTATTGTTTTCCCCCACGATGGGCGTGGCCTCCGATTATGACGCGTTCCGCACTGTCTCTATTGCTGCTCTCATCTCATCCTCTCAGAAAAGGTTTTAAAATCCTTGTATCCCGTCTTCCACAAAATACCTTCTCCACCAAACAGCAAACGAGGGAAGAGTGCCTTCTTATGATCGATAGCCGTTAGCCTTCTTTAGCATAGCTACCACTCCACATTATAGGCTATTGTCCGGTGGATAGTGGGCACCAAGCGGTTTTACTAGCCTACCAATTACTCTTCCAGACTAAGGGTCTCTGTTGACATGTAAAAGTATATGCCCTCCATTGTCACAATCTGTTATATATACTTTGTTAAACATAATATACTGTATGCTGCGTTGTGTACAGTGGCAGCCAATAGGATGTCCCTGAATAGACATGTGACCTACGAGAGGTCAAGTGAGCATGCGTTTAATAAACGACTGCAGTTCCAGTCAAACAGCAATGATGCCGCACTGTGTGTTATTTCTACATTTATTATATTCGGCCTAGCACTGGGTATGCACGCCAGGATCGTTGAGCGGACCATCTCTGCTAACAGTCTCAAACATGTGCTCCAAAAATTATCTACTTCATTCATGTTGTCGACTCGTTTTCATATGTGTGCCTCTGACATCTTTGTGTTAGCAAAGTTATCCTTCTCCGTCCTTCTCTTCTTCGGGCATGACACGTGCCCCTAATGACCAGTCGCCACTGCAAACAAATCTAGCAATTAGGTGTCTGAGCTCATTTGAGGCAATCAATTTACAAAAGCATACACCAATAATGTAAGTCTTACATGTGATGTTGTCAGAGCAGAGCAACTGACACATTTGAAAAACAAAAAAACAAACCTCTCCTTCAGGTCCCTGATGTAAGTGTTGATGAGCATGCTGTACATCTCTGAATGAACCGTCTCTATCAGGATCTGGAAGCTGTAGAAGGAGCGTGCCTCAGGGACTTGCACCTCCTGGCAGAACCTCTGCACCTGTTTGTTTAAGACAAAAACAAAAACATTGAAAAAAACTCAAACATAAATGTAACTTTTGGATGGTGACACTCTGAAGTTGTGACATGAAATAACCAACTCACTCACACAGGGTAAAACTATAGGACACAAGTGTAAGAGACGCAGTAAGCTGCCATTTATGTGAACTATAAAAAACATCAAGTGTAATGCTGTTAATGTTATTTTTTAAATTAATAAATTGGTGCACTGGATAAAAGGTTGCCAGTTTTTGCAAGTGACTGAAATATAATCAACCTGTACTCAGTCAGTTCAACATCATTTATTTTGCTGCACATTTGTTAAGCTGGCTAAATATGAGGAATTCAAGCTACAACACCTCTGTTTACAGCTAAGTGACCTTCCTGTGATCCCTCTCACCAGGTTCTCGTTGACGATACCATCACTTGCAGCAAAGAAGGCCAGGATGTGCGAGACGAAGTGTTTCTCCTCGGGTTTCAAACGGTCCCAGTGTGGCAGGTCTTTGCTTAGATCGACCTGAAAGACACAGCCTCATCACTACACCTGTCTGTTCCCATGTTTTACCAGTGATGACAGACTGATTTCTTTTTGTGCTATTTTGTGGAGGGCAGCAACATTTACAATGGATCTTCTAAAAGCAATTGGTATTATCAACAATACTTTGAGGGCATCTACATTAAGTCTTCCAGTGGCGTGCACAGGTAGACCTGAAGTGGTGCTGAAGCACCTGCCCTTTTCCCCTGGCCCAATCAAGTGCCCTTTTGAAAAAAAAAATATATATATATATATTTTTTTTACAGTGTATGTGGCCCATGCCGACATTATCATCTATAAATGCTCAACGATTAAAAACGTTTGACAATAATGTCCCAATAAATATGCCCCCCTTCCTCCTCCTCAGCACACACTTCAACGTGAACGCGCAGAGTGGACACAAACGGAGGCGCGTTGCCGCAGCAGTTCACAGCTGCTGCACACACACACCTACTCCCCGGCCTGCCCTGCCCCACCAGCGAGGTAACACATACATTGAATGGAGTCAAGAGTGTATTGTTTGCCCCCAAAGCCTCAGTTGCCAAGCTATAACTTGCATTTATCTGTCTCTGTTTTAAAGTAGCCTCTATCATGCAGCGCCACACAGCTGAGCATAAATTAGCCGACTGTCCTGCTTAACAAGCTAGCCCAAAAAAAAAAATAGATATGACGTGATGAACACAACTAATTTCGGCGGAGTTTGTCACTGGTACAGCATGTGAATCTATCAGTATGCTGAATATTTAGTGTTGTTTAGGTTTACTTTAGGCTATATAATTAACACATGCAGTAATTTATTTGCTAAATGACAAACAGGCAATTCCCAATTGCCTGCAGATAAAGTAGCCTTGTGCCTGGTTGTAATGTAACCAAGCAGTCTTATTTTATATGGTTGGTCTCTTTTTATTTACAAATTGCAGTATAATGCCTAGAAAGGAGAGGTTAAAAAGGCAAAAGAAAGGGAGCTACAGCAGGCAGCCCAGGGGAGCAGCTCTCTGCTCTCCTGGATGAAAGCATCCACCAGCAGCAAGGAGGAAGATGAAGATGAAGGGTCAGAGTCAAGACCAGAGTCATGTTAACTGTCCATTCTTAAGCCTGGTCTTAACTACGCCCATTCTTAAGCCTGGTCTTAACTATGCCCATTCTTAAGCATGGTCTTAACTACGCCCATTCTTAAGCCTGGTCTTAACTACGCCCATTCTTAAACCTGGTCTTAACTACGCCCATTCTTAAGCCTGGTCTTAACTACGCCCTACTTAGCAGTTACAACCAGGTTTAGTTAAGACCAGTTGGTGCAACCGGCCCCTGGGTCCAGTTGCACCAGGGCCTTTAAAAGCTCAGATTTTAATGTTGAACTGTTCCTCAAATGTTATTGAAATATCTTAAAAGCTGTCCACACATTTTATTTTAACTACGCAAAGTGGGTTGGTGGTACTAAATCATGAAGCTATATAAGCTAATTATATTATTTTGTCCCAACCATAAGTTATTTCTATGTTACCAGACTTGCAGTAATCTTGTATTTACCTTAGTAGGATATTATTAGTACGGAGATCAGGGGCCTAACGAAGACTTCAAAGAGATAATTCGGGATAAGGGATTATTTAAAAAAATCCGAAACTGACATTTCATTTCAAAATTTTTTCTTTCTGCTTTTTGGTAATTCTGTGTCTCCAAATTATTCCAGAAAATAGTACTAAATAGCCCACATTGACACAGGTGATTTAGCCTTAGCTTTCTTCTCAAAGTGCACCTGATTGATGAATTTTACTTTAAAAGGTTAACATTTTTCTTCCGGGGGAGCATTCCGCCTGACCCCCCTAAGGTCCAGGGTCCCAAACACAGTCTCCCAAATTCCTTTGAGAAACACTATGTATGGCCGGGTATTAAAAGTCATTAGGCCAGGGGGGGATTTTGTACAAGTACCCTTAAAATGATTTGGTCATTCATCGATAGAATATATTGTGCGCTTTTTTTTTGCAATGAGCACCTGCACCCCAAAATGTCTGTGCACGCCACTGAAGTCTTCTGTGATCACACATGGGTTATATAACTTCTGCTGTACGTCCAGGTTTTTTGTCCTGATAGGCTTAATCAACTTTGTGTCAACTCATTTAGTGATGGCTTGAATGTAACCGATATTTATAAGAGAATTTATAACATTTATAAAGCTTTAAGCCAGCTGTTAAAACACTATTTCAACATTTACTTGGTACACAACAGATACCCACCTCCTCTACTGTCCAGAAAGAGGCCTGTGCTTGCTTGTACATCTTCCAGATGTCGGGGTACTGGATGGGAAAGATGACAAACCGTCTGGGGTTGTCTCGAAGCAATGGTTCTTCCTCTCTCTCTGAACCAATTTGGCAGTCTTGGTCTTTATCTTTGAGGCCATTCTACATAAAGCCAGGGCGCAGGGAACAACAGTAATTAAGTTAATAAGAAAAGTGAATGCATAGTGTCCTATAAAAAGAAATAAGCAATGTTCTTGTATATGGACGGGGTTTAATGATAGCTGCGTATCAGCCACCACATTTGATTTTATAGGCATATATTTGACATTTCAGATTATTTATCATTTCATAATTGTTTTGTTAAAAATATATTACTTGAGATGAACTATTTGAAAAATGAGGTACATTTTACATAAAAAGGGAAACAATATTGTGCTGACCGAGTTCATAGTAATTGCATGAAGGGGTTAATTACAAAATGGGCCACTGCGCGTGCGCATTATCTCGTAAGCTCCTACACCGTGCATATCACATTTACGTGCGATATAAGCTTTGTCGTCGTTCATAAAAAGTAGTTTGTCTGGTCTGTTTATTCTTTCACATGGCAGCGACAGTTTAAAAAAAGCTTACAGGATATTATCGACAGTCTTGTCTCGTGTTGTAGCGATCCGACCAACAGCCCACAACATCTCTTTTACACCGTCATTAAGTTAGCTTACAAAAAGATGGCCTTGTCTTTGTCCAGCTTTAAAACGATAACATTGTCAACCCAAATACTCAAACGTGCTATAACCTGTTTATCTTACATTATAAAAGGAGACAGTAACGCCTCCGCCTATTGTCCCATTGCCAACAACATCCATATCTTCATAATTACATTGACTTTTTGATAGCCTACAATATCCGCATTTAAACTTCTTACCGATTCTTGAAGATGATCAGATTGCCGATTTATATTCTTTAGATCCATTTCCGGAGAAGTCTTCGTTTTTCCTACCGTCGGTGTCATTGAATTAGAATCTTCTTGACAGTGCTTCGTGCCATAACCTTGCGCAGATGCAGCTACACTACAGCGTTGTTGCTGAAACCCTTTCAACAGTGGTGTATGGAGTGTAGCGCCTCTGGTGCTCATACATAAGAGATGCTGCATTATAAAACCAGCGAAAACGAAATTCTCACTTAAATCTAAAAAATAATAATAACACTCACTCTCTACCGTTACCTACCAAAACACTCATTAGATTTCATCTCCCTCCGGTCTTTATGTTAAATAATTGTATCCTTGATGGGGACAAAATGTACCACCCCTCCTAGTGATTAATGCTACTTCACCAATTGACTATATAAAATACCTCAAATATATCTCATGTAATCATCTTCGTTTGAAAAAATTAAAATAAAGTAAAACAAGAAAACAACCACTTGGAAAAGAAAGGAAGCTGTATACAGCTGTTCAAACTGATCAACTTTTATTGGACAGGAATGTAATTTGACATGAGATCATTGATAGAAATGACATTCTTGTATATATTTTGTATACATGGAGGAACTTTTCATATAATTCCTTGTGTTTTCAATGACAGCACAACCGTTGCATGAATAAAAAGCTGGATGTCAATGGGTGTGAGAACATATCCAGACCACTACACTGGTATGTTGTGTATCCCCAACCTGAACACGTCATTAGTACAAGCCCAATTGCAGTCAGCGGACTTCAGCATAAACACTTGATGAAAGGCCATTGGTGGATCGTCATCTACCTGTTGCAGGACAAAAAGGTTTTGGAAGAGTTTGTTAGCAAGATGATAAAACAAACGAATGCAGCACATGCACTATTTGCGATAAAGCAAAGATAATCAGACTGCTTATAGAAAACGTGAGTTCACTCTGAGATTCAAACAGAAGATAGTAGCTGCATTCCAGACAGCGTTGGTGCCTCACACATATTACTGTATATCAGCGCAGCTCAGATTAACAAAAGGCGGCTTTGTGAAACGTGTAAACTATGCTTGTGTGGTCCTTTATGAAAAAAATAACCCACAGACTGTTACTTTGCTTTAATGGGTATACAGAAAATGTAACATTTCAGTCAGATCTACATCATCACCTTCTTGTCTTCTTCTCTCTGCTTTGGCAGCAGAAACAGCCTTACATTACTTTAGATGTTCAATATATCACATATTCAAACCAGTTTGTTTATCATCAGACAAAAACAAAGATAACCACTAAAGAGATTATAATAATTCCCTAATAGAGCTAGCTATACTTTAAATGATTGGCATCTTATTGAGTTCTAGTTGGGTGAGTGTTTACATTTCAACCTGTTGAATATCCCCTTTTCACTTTAACCAAATTGCATCGCATTCCTCAATTTATGGTCCTATAAATGTTGCTTGTAATGTTGCCTCTTTCACGTCAACATACTCAAAGCTGCAATGGAAAACCCACATTTAACAGAGCCAGTTGATCCAGCATCCAGCCAATTGCCATGTTGGCCTGGGTGCAACCAGGTAACCTAAAAAGAGCCAGACTAACGGTGAATCTCAATTCAGGGGTTACAGCCTACGAAGACTGCATTTGAAGACCGATTGCGTCATAGCGGCGCGCAAAGACTTGTTCCATTTGCAAGGCTCCTTCATATGCGGCCGAGAAATGCAGCCTTCGTTTCACGGTTTTGAAGGCTGCAAAAGATGGATCCTTCGCGGCCCAACATATCCCAAGATTCATTGCGTTTTTTTCAGAGATGGCATAAAATAAAATAAAAAATAACAAAACAGCAACGTGTCTTCTTAACTTTTATCTTCCTTTCTTTTTTTCTTTTCGTCTAGTAGGCAACTTCGTTCAGTTCGGCTGTCTCCGTTGGCAGCAATCAGGGTTGCTAGGCAGCACAGGAGCGGCGAGTCTTCACGCAAACCGGAAATGCTCGTAAACGGAGACCTGCGGAGACCGTCTCGTTTAACAACGCTCGATCGGCCTTAGAATCGGCCTTCACAGGCTATCGCCTTCATAGACCGCGTAGACCGCGTCCTCTCTGGATTGGGATCCAGCTCCAGGAGGTCTCTGGATTGGGATCCAGCTCCAGGACACACATCCTGCGTCCACTGCCCCTGATTTTTTTTTCTGCGACTGTGTTAACACAGTGCAGCGGCCACACATCCAACCTCTGACGCACTGCAGGCGCCCGCTGGAGGCGCGATACACCACTTGACCTCAGGAGGTTCGCATATTTTTTCAGAGAGACAGGTGTGTCTCTCTCAAGTCTCTCTGCTTTAACTGATAGCGTAAAACTCTGTTGACAGTCATACTGACTTCATACTAGCAGCTCTCGCTGTAGTTTCACCATTTCCAGGTGCAGCAGTAACAGACACAGACGCGCTCTAGAGGTAGACGCAGGATGTGTGTCCCAGGCCTAAGGTGAACTCACTTTGCGATATAGGCCTCAGCTGCAGAGCTGAGGTTAGTAACAAAAAAGAAGCAACTTACCTGTAACTGTCCAAAAACCATGATCAGGATACAGCCATCTACCGTGGGTTGGAAGTCTTGTTCTGTGATAATGTGTTTAATGCGCTTAAAAGGCAAGCTCTGTGGATAAAAGACAATTGTATAAATGGAATGTACAGAGGCACACACAAAAAAGCAATTTGGCCCGAAAGCTGCAAGCAAACAGCTTTCCTCCAATTTTTTTCTTTGTAAATATTAAACCATTAAGCTGACCTTTTACAATTGGTTGTGGATTGTGATTGATAGAAAGCAAGTCAAAAGAGTTACTTACTGCTAATTTGCCAGCAATGGCTTCTCTCCCTTGAAAAGGTGATCCTTCCCATGTCAAACAGGCTTCGGGAGACTAAGAAACAAAAAAGTGTTAACATCAAATGCATGCACACAATTGTTTATTTAACAATGCTTGTAGCATGTATAACAGCTTATTCAATTGTTAATGTCAAGTGAAGTGATTTGGTTTATTACCACATGTTGATGTCCCATACACTTAATCAAAACAGGCAACTAGGGCTGGGCGATATATCGAATATATGCGATGTATCGCAAGATGTTCTCCACGGCATGTATAAAATGACCCTATCGCGACCATCGAATACAAATTGGCACGTAATGTGCTTTTTTTAGCCGCCGCCGCCACCGGCAAACTCGCTGGTGTTTGCTTCTCTCGCTCTTTCCTGTGGCTCTCTGCCTCACAGACTCACATGCATTGGCAACTCACTCACTCCCCCCTCCCAACCAGTCTTCTGGGCGCGTACCTGTGACGTAGTCTGCAGTGCGCCCTGTGTGTGTTTACTTTTATCGCCATGTGAAAACAACGAGAGGGGAGAAAAAACAACGAGGGCTCTTGTGCTCTTATGACAGCCGAACGAGCGGGTGGAGGGGGGCGTGCAAGACGGCGATGGTGGCCGCTGTACACAGCACAGCCTGCCCTGGCAGGGCTCTAGACTGCGACCAAATGCTCACATTTTGCGACCATTTTTTGAGACAATGCGAGTACTTTTTAAATCTAGGGGCATGCACGCGACCGGAAAATTCGCCGAGATAATTTTTCATTGAGAGAGAGAGAGAGAGAGAGAGAGAGAGAGAGAGAGAGAGAGAGAAGGGACAGTCCGCGAGTGATCAGTGAAACGATCAACTGTGCGGATCACGTGACCTACTCTCCTCTCAGTGTCCCGCTGTTGTCACGTCTTTAACATGTCGCCAACTGGCGACTTTTTCCGCTATACCTGCTGACTTTCCACCATAGCGATAAGGCTGTTAAAGACCAGCGACACATCTTGCAACTTTTTTTTAACCGCGCTCACGAGAGCAGAGTAGCAACGGCTTCTGTCTACTCCTCACCGCTGACAGCACTCACTCACACGGGCAGTCTGAGCAGCCCCCCGCCACCTGCAGCAGACAAACAGCAGTGTGTCAGGTGACGTTTGTCAACACGAAAATTATTTTATAGGTCCACATTCAATAGGCCACTGCATATCCATAAAAAAGCTAACCTTGTAGTTATATGGCAACCCAAAAAGTTTGGAAAGTGAGTTTGTGTATAGGCCTAGTTAATTTGTAAATTACTTGGTCAACATTTTCTATTAATTGTGCCTCTTTCAGAATTGCATATAATGCAAATTAGTTGATAATGTCATCTAGCTACTACTACTTGGTTTTGGGCCAATTACTATTTTCCTTACAGGAGTCAGCAAAAATAGAGGAGGAAAAAATCAGAGGGCTCGGATGTTGTGGTGAAAATGGGCAAAAAAAAAATCCTTGTCCTAAAGGAATGTCTGAAGGATTTTACATGGTGATACGAAATCAAAAACACAATGGACTGTATCATCTGTTGTCAATCTGGTCCAAAACATATACCTGATATATTGATATTGTATTGCGCTGGCAATACAATATCAGTAGGTCTTATTTAGTTAAAATTGGGAAACAGTTGAATAAATGCGTTGCGGGTCTATTTAAGGTGTGCCACTAAATTTTCTGCTTGCGCCCCTAAAAATTCTGAGTTAGGGGCGCCAGTGCTCCTAGTAAAAAAGGTTAGTCTGGAGCCCTGCCTGGTCCTTATGAGAGGAAGGCTAGTGGCTACACATGCGAAAGAACGGGGGAGGCGGGCGCTTGACAGCATAAGCGGCCAATGTACAGTTATGAGAGGAAGGCGAACGAGCGCCGGGGGGTGGATTACTCCGACTTCACGGAGAGTTTTTGGTCCAACGTCACACAACCACGGCATCACATTTATTACGGGCAGCCTCTTATAATAGGTCCATGTCAGCACCAAGGGAGGTGCACACCGTTTATTAACTAGTCTATGTAAAGTAGGCTACATTTGCGAGTATTTTTTATAGAATAAAACATAGACTACTATTATGGAGCAAAACCTGTTCTGCATTTAAAGTGTGGCTGCTATCTTCAGGGGGTTAGTGGTGATAAACAATTAGTAAGAGGTTGTAATGAGTCATAATTAGTGTTCTCAGTTTATAGATTAAAAGAAGATGGAAAAAACTGTTTCCAAATAAAATAATGCTGGATCCATTGTATGGGGGTGGAAGGATGTGGAAAAATCAATACAATGTGCAAACTCTTTGCCATGTGCAAGTTTCAAATTGTTCCAATAGAAAGCACTAAAGAATATAAGAATGTAGCCTAATGCATCGTTAGTGCAGACACATTTTGTAGGGACTATTTAAATCATATTACTGGTGTGATGTTGTGCAAAAAAATAATTAAATTGAGAATTTAGGATGTGCTCTAGAAGAGATTTGAAATATATCGAGATATATATCGTGTATCGAGATATAGTAAAAAAATATTGAGATATTGATTTTAGCCCATATCGCCCAGCCCTACAGGCAACAATTAAATAAACACTGGACAAACTTACATATAGGTTTCCCAGTCCCATCCTGTTGGTATTGTCAAACTGGTTGTAATACTCTGCGACAAAGCCCTCCCCTATCTTTTGCCATATTTCTTTCTCTCCAGCCATGTGAAGCTTTGGATCTGTAAAAAAGAGCAGTCATGTTGACACCTTATGTACCGCAATCTAGATTCTAGACAACACCACAAGTGTATAAATGAATCAACTTGGGAATATGATATATACAATACTGTTTATGAACGAATGGCAGGAGGTCAACACTTGTATCCCTGTTAGAAATGTCAGTCGATTAATTATTTACATATTCATAACTCGTGATGGGAAAACTGCAGACTGAAGTTCCTTTATGATCAAATCCACGGATTAAAGGAAAAACATGAGGTCATGTTATGTAGCTTAAACTACAATATTTGTTAATTGAAAGCTACTTACAAGTTTATTCTGTACCAAGTTTATTTACTGAGAATCCACCACCTCCACCACATTAATTGCGATTAAAAAGCTGGAAAAACTATGACTTTTAAAATATTTTTCATGTCCGAGTTCTCCATCATCGTAATTCAATGAGCTGCCAGGCCATCTAGAGGTGTAACGTTGCTTTCTGCTATTTTAATAACCTGTTGGCCCAGGTCAAATAATCACTTAACACAATAACACACCCAGTAATGTTATTGGCGAAGGCTCGATAAACATTAGAAAGGATTGCAGGTCCTTCAGAAGTTACTACCCTGCTATGGAGGGGCTTGTGTGGGTTAGCTATAAAAGAAAACTAACAACAAACTCTGTCCACTCTTGAATATCGGGAGCCAGCGCCATAACTTGTCCATCAACCCAACTTGTGGCTAACGTAACCGTTAGCTCAATGATGGCTGGCTATCCCCGGAACAGTTTTTCATTAACCCACCTCTTTTAAACTATCTTAGTTACACTCGTCTCAACTACACCGTGTTTGTACAGCGTGAACGGTGTTGCTGAAAAGCATTCAACTCAAGTAATTTACCGTGTTCGCAAGTTTTAGCTTACTTTTTCAGTCGGCGGTCAAGCCAGCGTGGAGACAAATCCAGGAAAATCGATGGTGATGGGGTTCCCGCTTCCTCTGAGCGATGACACGCATATGACGTCGCTTGCAAACTGACCAATAAAAGCCAAGAAAACATGGACGGCTTTGCCCCGAGTTCAGCTTGTCAGGAGCACTTCCTCCCCGCCCTTTTCTTTCTTTTATTTGTATTACTTACAAAAGATAATACACAAACATCAATCTAAGCAATTATAGTATATATATAAATCATATTTGAATGATACAATGATACATACAAATGAACAAGGGTATGTAAAAACAAAAAGTTGAGACATTTAAGTAAAGTTGACTTCTAAGCGAACAAGGCAATAATCTGGATTGTGATTTAGAAGATTTCTGTTAATAATAAAAAAAGGTTTGAACATATAATTCCTCCCTGTCTGTGTACCCTTGTAACTATTATAAGAGGTGTACCCCCTCCAACTAGCTCAAACCACTGATACACATTATTCCAGAGACATGAGGTGGACTGCCTCAAAATCTAAACTCAGGGTCCATATCGCATCACTTTTTTGTAGGGAGTACAGTAAACTGAAATTTAAAAATCCCAACAAAGAACTTGTCTGAAATTAATCTTTAATGATTATTTAAAAAAACGTAAACAAACCTGTAAATTAAACATCTTTATTTTTAACTACTTTTGGCAAATAATGAATCAAATAATGAATCATAGCTGTGACCATTGTTGATTAAACCTTGTTGGCTGTGTAAAGACGTCTAAGTTACACGTAAGATGAGATCAAAGGTTTCCAACAATATAAAACTTAATCAAATCCCTGCTCAAACTTTGATTTAGCACATAGTCTGACTTGTGAAACTAACCTCATATATAGTGTGCTTTTATTAAAAAGGTGCTATCAAAGAATTGGCCAGGCTAGCAATAACGTGAATGTGTTGGAAATGGAAGACAGTAAATTAGCAAAACTGGATAGGATCAGTATTGCTTTGGGAGGGGGGCTGATGAGACATTAGAAATACAGATACATTCATAACAGCGTGCAGGTCTTTACAAACAAAGATAACAAGAGTGTCATTTATAAAAAAGCTGGGTGAATTCTTCATGTAATACATCTGAAGATTTTAACAGCTCCTCCTATTGTACTTTCTTTACAGTATTCTATTGGCAAGTTGGATAACTTTGTCATCTTGACTTGTCACATATCCAACATCTGACATTGTTTTTTTTTTCACACATTGTGGCAGAAGAATAAGACCTATTTAGGCACTTTTAAAAATCAGCTTGCTACAGGTCAGTGCTTGTTGCTGCCAGAGTGACACTCAAAAATGCAGAATGTCTTCACATACATTTGACTTCCAGTGACTTGTTCGGAAAGGCTACTATTGCTTCATTGAGGCCACTGCACCAATAGATCCTCTGGCAATGGATGGCAGTAAAAGTTGTCGCTAAAATGTCACCCAACAGGCCTCTGAGGTTAGAACCAAGTTATGTTATAATTGTTCTGGTGTGTCACTGGTCTGGCTGTGATGTGAAATAATCATCTGTCCGGAACACACTGGGGATCTGGTGATGTGGTGCTGGTCTTCTCGGGCTGGCTGGTTTCTGTGAGTAAAAATACAGAAAAATTAATGCTAAGTTTGTTTCGATATGGATATGAGAACACATAGAATTAATCAGGTGATCGATGTACAGTAAAGAAACTCTACATTTAAGAAGCCTGGGACACTCATTGTGCGGAAGATCTTCTTGAAAGCCCCCGGTAGTGTTCCTAGTTCTCCCTCTGCCTGCGTGACCTGCTCCTCCATTGCGTTGACATTAGCTCCCACCATCTTCACAAAGGCCTGCCGCCACACAAGAATAAAAGAAGGAAAAAGAAAGAAAAATTGTAACATTATTCTAGTTTATTTACACACATTGCTTCTGTTCCTTAGTTACAGAAAGAACTCATATGAAAGAAATAGATTACAGTCACTATGTTATGTTTTGGATTGTGTGAACCATTATTAGGAAATGAAAACAGGGATATACTGCACTTCTCTAGAACACTGTTTACTTACAGAGGATAGTGTTCTTTGTTGACTATGAATAAAAACTGCACACAAACCCTTTTTACATAAGATTTAATCATATGTTTCATGTTACATTCATTTCAGAATCCCTGTTAGTGTAGTACAGTCTGCTTTGGTCACAATATGCCTTTGGATCAAGCATTAGAAAAATACCAAACTACACATGTTGTATAAAGTAGCATGCATCCTTAAACCTTGCAAAATTGACATAATCACTTACCTCTAACTTATCAATTCTTCTGTATATTTGTCTCATTTCATCAGATTTCTGCTGGATTTGAGGTAGGTTTTCATTCACTATCTGGGAGGTATCATTACGGATCTAGAGAAAGAATACAAAGGGTGTGAGAGACAAATATGCATTTATAAGCGTTAACAGTGTCTTAAGCCTGACTTAGCTTACCATATCCAGCATCCCGACAAACTCATCTACTCTTGTAAGCATTTCTTCCAAGCTTTTCTCCAAGCACATGATCTAGCAGAGAAATCACGGGGAAAAAAAAAGGTTTGAAAATGTTACGCAAACACACGTGATATCCAAAGCAACATCAAATGCATGAACTGCACAGAGTTAGCATATGTCTTCTGCAACTGTTTCTGTGCACTTCCAGTCACAGCTGGAATTCAATTTAAAAAAGCCTTTAAATTGTTTCAGCAAGGACCACTGTGCCAAAACACAGGGGCCTTTGTCTTCCAACAGAGTCAGCTAGCCAACTCAGCTTTTTTTTTTTTTTAATTGCCTGCTATATCACGCAATTCCAGTTAGAGTAAGCTCAAGAGTGATAATAATGCGGCCAGTTGGCAATCATGTGTAATGCTATAGAAATATAGCCAGTTTCTGCAAAAATAGACAACTTTATTATACCTCTACCCTCCCACTACACCCTTGAGAAGGCTCAAATCTACATGCAATGGTGTAATTTTAAGGTCTTGCCAAATTAATTAAAGGCCTTTTATTTTCGTAACCAACCTTGAGTGCCTGGATTTAGATTTGTTATGACTTTTTTTGGGTCATAACCACATACTGAATTGTATACTTCTAATGTGTAGTAAACCAAACATGGAGAAAGAGAGTTATATTGTCTTAAAGTTGCTGTTATGGTGCTTAAGCAATTGAAATGACATTAGATTTGAGGAATGGTGCATGCTAACTTCTTTAGGACTTAAAACTGACTTTCTCTGATATATGCAATAAATGTCTTCGAAATACCAGTAAATCATCATACAGTGAGTCCTCCTGTCATAGTGAAAACGCGAACCAGGGACTGGGAGCCAGTCATGTAGCTTCCTAATTGTTGCTTAGCGACCACTTGGTCACGGACCGAATAGATCGTCGCAATGTTTATTACAGCAAAATATGTGTACTAGGGCTAGGAGGATACATCAGTTACTTCATAAACAAAGAGCAAGGCCAGCTAACTTCAACTCAGCTAATTAGTGCGTACAGAGCTCTACATGACTACTAGGCGTCTTTCATATACATAGCCTACCTCTTCTCCGGCTGTCGCCCTGATGTAGGTGGAGTAGTTGAGGGCTGTCTGTCTCAGGACATCTTCGTCCAGCTCTGGCTCACGCGGCTCGGCTGTCCCGGGCTCTGCTGTTTCGTTCAGGCTCGCGCTATGAGAGATATCGTTAGCTGCTGCACCAAAGCTGGGGCTCTGCGACACGGTGCCGCTGCTTAGGATCTCGCTCACCATTGACAAACTGCTCGCACTCTGGGAGACAATGCCACTGTCTCTGCTTATCTCCGCGCTGGACTCCTCCAGGGGAGACAGCAGGCCTACCCGGTCCACTCGATGAAGGTCCATGTCTCTCTGGGCTCTGGTTTACAGCCTGTGTTTTGCCTTTTCGCCTTGTCAACTGACTGGATCACGTGTGTTATGCAGCCCGATGGTGGCTCGGAAGGGTCATAACAGATAGCAAACAAAAATGCGCTAAAACTTTTTTTTTTTTTAAATGCGCTAAAACTTCATGCTTCTACAAATGTATCCCACTTTACTGTTGATTGTACATGCATAACAAGAGTCTATAACATAAAAGACAGATCCAATTCATAATCAAACTCAGAGAGAAAATCTCTCTGAAATAGATAGATATTTCAAACTTGTGGCTTATAGGCCTACTCTTTCAACCAAAACTAACTGGAAACTGATATATGTGATCAATTAGATTAATGCAAAAGTCAGTATTTTTCCCAACTGATTGAATTGAACGTCACATACCATGTCGTTGCAATCTCGACCAGCAGATGGCAGCCAGACTTACTGCACAGCGCTCGACTTCAGAATCAGTTGTCAAATGCAGTTAAGAATTCCCCTTAATGTTATTTAAGCTTTACATTGTGACATGGTCGGGTAAAATATTGTCAGTGATCTATGAGAATTTTGTGAAAATCAAAATGTGAATGTCCCAATCATTTTAAATTTGATCTATAACAAGAGCTTGTCAGCTTTAGCCTACTCAGTCTACTTGGTTCTTTGCCAGCTGAGCATGTGTCATATATGAATACAGTTATTTTACAATTAGTGCTTACATTTTTGCAAACTGCAGTGCTAAAATTATTGCAAAACTGTAAGGACCAACCGCATGTATAGTCTTTGGCTGATAATGACTTTGATGAGTGATATGCTTTGCTTGTGATTCAAGGTCAGTGTTAAAGACAGGCACTGATTGTATGACATCCAGAATGCTTGACCAACCAAAACACTATAATCCACTGATAAGTGGTGCAGCCTAAAGCCATGGCAGACTCGTTGGGTGTCAATGATCCATTAGCGGTTTGAGTAGTTTTGCATTCTTAGTAAACACAGCAGAAAAACTTTCATTAGCAGAGGGGTGATAGGAGTTTGCTGCTGCTGGAAGGCCTCTGACCCAGCTGCATTCCTGCTGCATGTTCAAGCTGAAAGCACTGGATGTAGCCAACACTTACATGGTGATACGGACTGGTTGCGTCTGAAAAAAAATAAGGAATTCAACCTTCAGATAGTGCCCCATCCAACACGCATGGACTTGTTGCATAAAGCTGCAGATTTACTTGACTGGGTGTGAGGTTATCGTTCCAATAGCAGTGCATGACATTTGAGGAGGCATATTATCAGTAATCAGTGTGGTATTACCTAGTTTGCCTTATACAGAGGTGAACATATCTTCATGGTTTCACTGCAGCTGCAGAATAGTTAATAACACTAGTAATTTCCAGTCAAAGTCACACCCCATAGACCATGTTTTGTGGTTATACATTCCTCGTCGTCTCCAGAAGCTGCCGTTGGTGAAGACATTGTGATGACAGCCTCTACCATAATTGAGGGAGCTTAAACCAGAGTTATTGTATGTCACTGACTATTTTGTTTTAAATAACATTTAAGGACTACATTTTTTTTTGTTGCCCATATAGCCTACTGTGTAAAAAACCCATATCTGCAAGATAAACTATAATCCACAAGTTCAACATAAGTAGCTATTAAAATGAGAGCACAAACGCTTCAACACAGTCACGATTATACAAATGAGTAATTGGCGACTTTTAAATGACAAATTCCAAACTCTAGGAACCATGCTAAACCAAACACCACATCTCTAGTTCACAATTAACAAGAATTAAAATAATTTATTGGAACAGATACAAGGATTTGATCACAATCATCAATGCATAAAAGAACTATTAAAAAAAAATCATACTCTACACAGCATTTATCAGAATATAAGAAATATAGATTTACTCTTTAAAAACATCCATAAGCAACCCCGTGTTGGTCCCAGTAAAAAGAATGAAAAGGATCTTAATAAAAGTGGTCACTAACAAAAGAGATTAGGCTGTAGGCACATTCAGAACTCTAGGATACAGTGGACTCGCCTTTAAAAAAAACACTTTGTTCTGATGCTCATTACATACATACGTACAAATCCTTTGATGTAAGACAAAGACGACTTAAAAAATACGGGAAATATATACAAAACATATGCCTTCGTTTCCTGGCGTGTGTAACTTCCTAGAATCAATTATCATGTAAAAAAAACAAACGAGGAGTTACAAAATTAGTATCGGACAAAACACTGTCATGCTCAAATTTTATCCGGCCTGGTGTTCCAGTTTTTAGTCTCTGAGCAGTGGGGATGTATCTGTTTTTGTGTGTGTGTGCTTGTGTGTCTCTCTCTTTAGAAGTATTATAGGGTAATGACGGTGCCATCCTCCTCCACCCCTCCCCTGGGCAGTGCCAGACTGTGCCGTGGGTCCGATTTCATGGAGCTGAGGATTTTGTGCAGGCTGCCGTTGCTGTGGCGGAGGGCCGGGTTGCTGCTGTGATGCGAAGGCTGTGCGTGGTGATGGCGCTGATGCTGCATGGACTGTGGGTGCTGTGGTGGGTTGTGCTGAAGGTTCAGGTCTCTGTGGAGCTGGTAGCTGAGGCTGCTGTGGTGCTGCTGCTGCTGGTTGTTGTGGTGGTGGTGGGTGTGGTTGTGGTGGGATCCTCCGTTGAGGCTGTGCTGGGAGTGGAAGGAGGCAGTGGACACTACTGATGAAGGACGCGTGGGAGGGCTGGGAGGTGCCGCGTGGTGGCCCGATGTTGTCGTCGTGGTTGTGTGCGTCTGCTGCTGGTGTTGCTGTTGCTGTGTGCGCGACACGCTGGACGCCAGGGAAGCGTTGGACCTCTGAGACGGCCGCTTGAGGCTGCTCTCGATGACAATATCCGTCTCCTCGTCGCTCTCCAACTCGTCTTGATAGCCGTGAGCTCCGGAGGAAATCAGCCCCCCACCCACCGAGGCCACCGACAGACTGGGGTAGCCGGTGGACCCGCTGCTGTCCGAAGACTGGCCCGAGCTGCCCGAGATGCGGCTTCCGCGGACCACGTTGTTGCGCTGGTTGACCGGCTTGACCGTCACGATCAGGTTGTGGCTGTTGGCGATCATCATGTCCGTCACCTGGTCCAGGGACTTGCCCGTCACCTCGATGCCGTTCACCTCCAGCACCTCGTCGTTGACCGCCAGCAGCCCCGTGCTCTCCGCCAAGCCTCCGGGCACCATGCGAGATATGAAGATGCCGGGCACCTTCTCCAGTCCGTGCGGCGTCACCCGAACACTGGTTCCGTCTCTGATGTAGAAGCCCAGGGGTTTGTCCGAGCCGTGGCGATACAGTCGCACGCGGCGGTGAGACTCGGGCAGGATGTCCACGTCGATGATGGAAGAGACGGGCCGGAAGTCCTGGGGCATGCCGATGCGGATCTGGGGCCGTTTGCGGTTGACGTCGTTGCGCAGCGCGACCACCGCCTTCTTCCGACGCGTTATTGTGTTGGTTCCAAAGTTGGCATAGTCGACCTCTTCTGCAAAAGAAGTAAACAGAAAAGTGTTAGAAATGGCATGTTTAGGGCTCAGGTTTCATGATTTTAAAATGTGCAGGAAACTTATGTTAAAAACATTCTTTCTTCCATGTGTAGCCTACTGGGTCCCCAAATGTTAGAGGTGAAGGGAAAATACCTAAATGCACAAAATATTGAGGAGCAGGAGGATTTGGAAAGGTAAAAGAATGTGACAACAGAAAACGTTTCTGAAACTATAAAACCTGTACTCCAGTCTTTGCCTTCACCTTTAAATCAAACCACCTGTTTAACAAACTCCAAAGCCTTTGTTCAAATTATGCACAGATGTGCCTGAAAGTAACTTCCCTGTAGAAGACCTGCTAATCATTTATTCAGATTTTATTCCATGTGTGACATAACATAGTTCTTACCTAAGGCCATAAACAAAACCTGACTGCTTTGAGTATGAAGCTAATGTTTTACAGTGAGTCCGACCTACGTGTACATGTAAGCATGGCAACTGGATCCACATATATGGTTAATACTGAACTCTGTGGGCATGTTTGTAAAAAAACAAAAGAATGCCGAGTGTGCAGTGCATTCCTGCCTTTGCTGACAGAGGTGACCCACCCTTCTGCTACCAGGTAGCAGCTGTGATTCCCAGTGTGCATCTTTGCACCCAGACACCCAGGCACAAACATGTACTGTCCTCTGTCCAAACGTTGAACTCAAAGTATTGAAAAAATACTCTATGTGCTTGAACTAAAAATAAAAGTCCTCTGGCTGAACTCGTAAGAGGCCACAAAGGATATTATACAATGTAGAAAGAAAGGAGTTTTGTGAGAAGATTAGTGAGGTAATCTCAGCTAAAGCACAACATTTTAACCCAGAGATTTAGTGCAATCAACAAAACAATGAAAACCCTCATAAGCTAGGTCACTCCTTCGCAACAAGAGAGTGGCTTCTTTGGAACAACATAGGTGCTGCCAAACATCTTCATGTTATTGCTTGGATATAATAAAATAGGAAAGACCAGGCTGAGAGTGGATTAAAAAATACACTCTGGGAGTCACACTTTAGAAAACAAAATGCCTCAAAGCATTCCTTGAGTTGTGGTTCTGACAAAGACAGTGTCAGATAAAGAGAAATAATACAGAGTGTGCTCCATGGTGAACAAATACATATACTTGATAGCTCTCTTATCTTCCCCTCTCTGGCAAACAGGAAATCTGGACAGAGCAAAGCCCGATGTGACAGGAAGTAAAGATCCCCAGGCGGGAGCATCAGCTCATACACTTCCATGGTGACGGCAATGAGTCATCTTTGCCCTACTGTTGTGGGACACCTGCTCTAGAATATTTTTGTGGTTGAGCACACTGTACATTTTGGGCCTGTCTTCAAAGTGCACTGTGTGAGTCTCTTCGCAGAGCCAGCCGGCCGTCTGTCCCAGTCCAGCCTCAGAGGAGTGTGGACATGTGCCATACAACTCCCTATGCAATGCTGACTCATCATTAATGCACAGTATCTACGTTCACCACCCAGAATGTGGACGAAGCAGCATGTTATACAACAGCTCCAGAGAAGAGGGGTGTCTGGGGATGGGGAATTGAGTGAAATCTGGTGCAAGCCCTCACTGTCAGGCATAAAGCAGCTTTTGTAGGTGTCAGCAGTGACACAAAACACAGAACACATGGGGAATTAGTGAGGACTAAAATTGGCGGGGGGGAATAAAAATGATAAACGATTTGAGTGAAATAGTAGACTGACGTCTCTCGGCACAGCATGAAATAATGTTGTCAAGCGATCGCAAACCCGAGCCAAAAGTGCGCTTACACCAGATAAAGAAATAGCCTGGAAAATCCCTCACATCAACCTTTGCTGTTTGAAAATTAGCCTTTCTTGAAAAATGCCATTTTTAAAACGAAGGCTTCTGAATATCATCAAACTTAGCGCGCAGTGTTTCAGAGTTTTCTGTGCATGCCGTGGCAGAAGCCCATTTGATTGAAACCAGACAAGGCATTTGCTACAGGGCTGGAATTTCTGCCACAAGTGCAAGTCTCTCCTGATGGGAACCATGTTGGAGGGGATCGCTGCAGAGTCTCATTACAGGTTTACGGTGCAACACCCCTCCTTTGCCTCCTTCCTCCACACCCTCACCTTGGTCACAAACCAACAACAGCGTATTTAGTAGGTCAGATGAACTTTTAGTCAGAAATCCTATGTGTACAAGTATAACTATGCTTTCTATTTTTAATGCCTCACAGCTGTTCCACAAAAGCCCATGTTGATGTAATTTGTTTAAAAGAAACAGACAAATACAAAGACATGGGGTGTGTTTGATATTTCCTAGGGCAATAGAAGGAGAGGGAAGACTGAAGTGAAGCTGAGCAGGGGTTAATTCTGGGTTTGGAACAACATGTGCTGTTACACTGATCACACTGAGCAGCACTATATAATAATGATAAAAAAAAGTGATTTTATGTTTCAGCAAAGACGAAAAACTACACACAAAACCTTTTAGTGCACCAGGGCTAGAAATTACTATTTTTGTAACAGTTTAAGTCCCTTTTTGTGTCATTAAGGCCACACATTCCCTCGGTCCTGCTTCTCAAAATGTGAGAATTAGCCACATTATGCTTGATCTTCATTGATAGCCTTTGTTTTGGTTTCGGACTGCCGATTGGACAAAGCAAGCTATTTGAAGACGTCACATTGTGACTGACATTTTTCACCAAAGCATTAAACCGAGAAATATTCAGTTAATTAATTGATGAGGAAAATGGTCAGTTGCAGCCCTTTAAGTGCACCATGCCTTCTAATCACAAGCCAGACTAAAGATATATTCCCCCTTAAAGTGAAAGCACTGGAGCATCATGGGGTTACAGTACTTGGAGATGCCAAACAAATTAAGACGTAAAGTCATAGAACAGGACTGTGGCAGCCAAACCCTGTCTGTCTATGCCTGTCTGCGGGCCTGGGGTATTACATTCAGGACCGTCATCAAACCGAAAAGGGTTTTTCCATTGCAAAGTTATGTTCCTCTGCTACTGTGAGAATAAAAAACCCTCACACAAAACCCTGCTGAGCACATTCCGTAGTGGAAATCGTATGCATGTCATATGTGCTCTGCCTACTGAACTGTCGTTTTTTAAATACATGTGATTACAGTCTGCAGCTGAATAAAAAGGCTTTCTTAACCAGTCCAATCTTCTGGAAAGTCGCTGATTACTTCAAAATAGCCCAAGTAATCGTGCACTATGAGGTGTAGCAGCTTTGCAGGCCTAGCTTGATCCTACCAAGTGTGCAGGACAGACAGACGGACAGGCACACACACACACACACACACAAATTGTGGTGTAGCGCTAAACTAAACTAAGGGAGCACGTTCCAGCTGATCACACAAAGGTTATCGTAACAACTCCTGACAAACCTAATCCCGGCTACACCGAAGCATGATGGGTAAGCCAATGTGAACCCTTTAATCAAAGGCTGTCGGGTCACTGCCAGGCATTTGTAGGCTAAACAGCACCTCAGATCAAAGCCTACCGTCTCTATTAGCTATTGCTCACTCCTTCCATAATGTTGCTCACTGATCGGAGTATATGGAATATGGAATGAAAAATAAAAAGCACACAAACACGATCTAAGAAACACACAGCTGTTTGCATTGATCATTAACTTCAGTTTGTCCTAAACTTAAGGTCAGGGGGATTCCACTCGAAATCCAGCTAATAGCCAGGCTAAATGCTGATGGGGATGGAAAAAACATTCATTCACTTATATGACATCTGTGGTAAAGAGTATAATGAGGAGTAATACGAGAGCTCCAACACAGATTGGTGGATAAAGAAAGGTCAAAATTTCACAGAGGGATTTCTGTAAAACCTAAATCCCAAATTGCAATACCGACATAAATTACTAAAACCATAATGCCAGACACAACCTAACTTGACTCCAACCCAGGGTCAAGGGAAAGAGGTCAGAGGTGGGAAAGATGGCTCCTGGGTGACTTCTACATTCTGTTCTCTGCTGATGTTTCCAGCTGTGCGCATGACGCTCCAGGAATGTCGTGGTAAATGTAGGTGGAGATGTCTCCGAGCAGGTTGAGGACTTGCATAACCTCTCAAGACAGGCACGGGCTGATTTGAACCAAAGCAGCTGTCTATTTCAAGCTTGCTATGATACCGTTTAAGTAACACGATACATCACTGGCATATTGCTAATCTTTTTCACAGCCAAAGACAGTACTTAATTGAAATAGAAAAACTGCCTGACAATCATATAACGTTATCATGAAATATTTGCCTCTTGGATGTACATTTGGAAGGAGGAAGAAAACCAGACAGACCAATTAGAAACCAACGAACTAACTTGGATCTGGTTCTCAGGTGCTTTAGAAAAGCCCTCATGCTGTTCTTGAGCTTAGCGACAGGGAAAAGAGGAAAAAATAGTCTTTGTTCTACTGCAGCCCACCTCTAGTTAACCAGAGCTGTGAAGAGGAGGCCCTTTAAAGTCCTACTGCTTTTTCCACCATCTCCCATAAAATATAGGAATCTGAAGAGTTTTATGATCAACCATTAAGGGGCCTCTCTGCACACTTGTTCCTGGCAGGTCTTCTTACATTCACGACTGACCCGACACAACTGTAAACATACACCGAAGAGGCGATGGAAATGAAGCAAAACAGTAACACACTTCTGTTTTGACAAAGTGTTTCAAATATATGTCTTGGTAATCACATGTGATGCAGTGTGAGTAATAGACAAATGAGCAGTATTTGTACAATATGCGTTTGTGTACGAGTACACAGCTCCAAAAAGCAGACCATTACAAATATCAGCTCCTGGCTTTACACAGTGAGTATGCAGACACAACATACCTGGTTTGCTTTTGTTTCCTGTCTGCACCACAAACAATAAGCTGCAGTTCAGACTAATGGCTTTTGAAGAGGTGTTTGGGGCCGACTTCACGTGTGATATTTCACACAGGGCATTGTGAAAGTTTGGCACGCTACGTTAAGTACTTTTAGTACACCTGTTGGCAACTAGGACATCACGAGGACAGGGGAAAAACAATGACTAGCTGCTGGAAATAGAGACAGATTATACAAAATATTACAGGATTTGTCCCTGTTGTGTCAACAGTGCTAGCATGTGTGAAGGCACAGTGCCTGCATGTCACCACACGTGCACATGTTCATCTGTATGAATGGACATTATTGTGCTTGGTGGGCAGTAAATGAAGGGACATACTGTACTGTATTTCATCTTTATAAAAAGCTCAAGTCATCCTGTGGGATTTGCTGAGTCACTATCAAAAATATTGTTTGTTTTGCTATGGTTTAAATGTATTGCTTGTAGCCTAAGGAAATTAACGTCATTCACCAGTGAAAAGGCATGCTATTATGTGCATGTGAGACCTGGGGTAAAGGTGACAACATCAACACCATGCTAACAGCTTCAGTGGTGGCCCCTCAGGAGTGTGACCCGTTGGTGATGATATTTTTTTACCAAGTGATATGTCCCAGACACAGCTGAAGAACTTGCACACAATCTTTTCGGACTGCTTCACAGACAGATACTGTGGTTACACCAGACCATGCCTTGGATATGGAAATCAAGCGTGTAGGAAATTGTTATTAAATGCTAGATTTAGTATTAAACGTCTCCACTTTCTGTGATTTAAAATTCCTTATACAATCAAACAAACACTCATATGCTTTATTTCCGAAAGCTGAATGTTTGATAACTCTTGTATCTGTACGGTACATATAAAAAGCTACACCCAGCAGCTGGTTAGTTTAGCTAGGCATAAAGACTGGAAACTGGGGGCATCAATTAGCCTGGCTCTGTCCATAAGTTACAGAATCAATTCTTATCCTACAACAGTAATTAACACGTTATATCGCATAAATAAACGTTTGTTGTTATCGAACCATTCCTTGTTAAGTAGTACATGTTCCTTTATGGTTCAATACAGTTCACTTACTTCTCAAGCTAAATAACACATTGGATTATGTGAAAAAAAAAATTCCTACAGGACCGCCTCAACATACATACATACATCAGTTCACGACTGTATGCTGAAACTATACAGCCCTATGCTCTACGCCCTGTTGCTCTGTCTGCAGCATATCCAGCTACAGTCCATCTATGCAAGTGACATTCCGGCACCCCTACAACCCCACATTGCCCCCCCCTCTCCTCCATCATGGCTTTCGTCCAAGCGTGACAAAGTGCTTCGTGACAGCACACACCATAATCACTGGAGAGAGGGGAGAGATTAGGCACACAGAAAGAGAATAGTGAATAGTGCTAGACCCTGCTGCCTTTTGCATTAGGTCACTGTGGCAGTGGTTTCATTCCCGGGCCCCATACACAGACACAGACACACACACAAAGCTGGAAACTACTCACTTTCAAAACCACCAGGAATATGTGGCATGAAGTAGAACGGGATGAAACAGCACACGACAGGGCGCAGCCAATGCAGGACAAAACGAGACAGTCAGGTACAGTATAGACGTACGTGTCCACCGAGACATTTTTCCAGAAGCTATATTTGCATTTTGTTTTTGGTCCCGTTTGCATTAGAAAAGAAGCGATTTAATGGAACGCAGTGGGCTTTGTATTGCCTTTCTCCTCATAGCGTGGGCGCCACAAATAGCTGGCTTTTCACCACTCCCCCAATGGTTTCATACAACACATCCAAATACAGCAATGTCAGCTTTCTACATTCAAATTTTTATACATTCCTCTCCCATGTCAATGAGCTGCAGTAAAACAGGCTTTCCTCCTCCTCCACTGTTTGAGTTGCCATGTCGAGTTTTCCCCTTTGTCAATGTGAAGTGCATTTTAGAGCCTGTTCCAAAAGGACGCACACACATAAATGTAAGGAATGAACCAAAACGATCAGTATTCTTGGAAGTCTCATCTGTTCCCCCACTGGAGACGAACGGGAAGTCTATGTGTGTGTTTAGGGGCCGACTGCTGCCAAGACGTTCAGCTAACACTAACATGGAAAAAGAATCCAGACAGAATAAAGAAGAACAATTTTTATTTTTTTTAACATGCACACATATTTCACATTCTTGCAGCGGTGGCTGAGGCGGGGCCCTGTGTTGATATTTGGAATAAAACTTGATAAACCTACGTTGTTATAATCGACAGCTGCGTTGAAGGCTCGAGTAAAGGAGCGTACTGGAAGTTTCTGTGATCTTGTGCATGCCGTGTTATGCTAGGTGCATTACAAATAAAGAACATACAGGCAGCATTGGTAAGTACACTTAGTACTGTACTTGAGGATTTCTATTTCATGCAAACTTTATACGTTTACTTAGCAGCATTTGAGAGGGAGATCTTACTTTTTACACCCGTTTAAAGTAAAGTCAACTTGCTGATGCTATGTAAAATAAATAAATGTTGCTTAAGTTAATACATCAATAATATTGATCAAATAACAATAAAAACACCTTCATGAACCATCCTGCATCATGATGACTTATTTTACTTTTGATGCAGTGCCTTTAACTGTATATTTTCACATCAAGTAAAGGATCTGAATAGCTTTTCCACTACCGAAGGTGAGCGCGCGCACACACACACACACACACACACACACTTGCTCATTACAGGAGGACAGGTAGAAAAAAATTGCTTTGAGAGTGCACTAACATGGTTACTTATTAACAGACTCCAAAACCCACAATCGAAATTCTTAATGATTCCAGTAGAGATTAGTTTTCCCTCCTAAAAACAAGACAACACTTTCACAATCTCTCCCATGCCCCATGCATGCATTTCTCTCTCTCTCTCCCCCCCCCCCCTCCCCGATTCCTTCACTCCTTTAACTCGTTTCACTAGCAGATACAGGGGCCGGGCTGCACATCTGGGACAAGTTAAATGGAGCTGCCTTGTCTGCTCCGTTCTGGCTCGGCCTGTGTGGTTGGGTGGGGTGGGGTCGGGAGGGGAGTAACAGGTTTAAGATTCACTGCAGGTAACACTCACCCCTATCACTCACACACATTCACACACACCAACTTTTGCTATTAATACACACACAGATGTTGGGCCACATCACTAGGGGAACAGAGGTTAGTGAGAGGTATTTTAAGGGAGTGGGAAAGTGTGTGTGTGTATGTGTGTGTGTGTATGTGTGTGTGTGTGTGTGTGTGTGTGCGCGCAACATTGTGCGTATAAGGAAATTAACCTGTGTTTTTGTGTGCGTCCGTGGGGGGCTGACGTTTAGCAGAGGAGGGGTAGGGGAGGAACATCAAAGGAGGGAGGTAGAGGAGAGCGATGGAGTGGACAGGTCTTGCATTCCTGCAACCTTTCAGAAGGAGCAATCTCCAGTCCATTAAGACCCTCTCTTACCCCCAACCTCCACTCTTTAAAAAAAAAAAAAAAAAAAGGTGCTGTAGTGGGCTCAACAACCTTCCTGCCTCCTCCCTCCTTCCTTCCCCTACCTCTTTCTCTTGAATATAACTAACTACCGCTTCTGGTTTTAATACAGCTGCCTTCTCTGCTGATCATATGCATGTTTCCAACCAAGAAAACATATGCTGTTGATTTAAGCTCAAAAGAGTCTTTGCTGCCATCTGGCCCACAGGTATACCCGGGCTGCCTTTCACTGCTCACACTACCCATGCAACGCAATAAATATACAACAGACATGTATTAAATAAAAGTTATACCGAGCAATGAGAAATGAGCAGATTACTTTTTATATTTCAAAAGAGAACAATAAAGACTCAAGCGCAGACATGACAACACTCAAACATAGGACAAATAATACACTGTACAGGCTTTTTTGGGCGAAAGGGCAAAACGCATTGCCCTGGTGACACAAGTATACAGCAGCATAACTTGGACTTGTGTCCTTGCCACCTGTCTGGCCCTCTGTTTATGTGAGAGTCAATGTGAGTGATTAAGTGGGTGTGTGTGTGAGAGGAGGTCAGATTTAGGGGAAAAAAACACACCAGGATGACTCTAGAGTGAAGAGGAAAACACAAGTCTTTGTTCCCCGTTACAAAACTAAAACTCTAAATACTAAGGAAATAATATGACCAACATTATAACAACTGCTGTATAAACTCAAGTCTTTGCAAACCAAAACACAAGCTTGGCAGCCATTTACCCTCTTCTAGCCATCAAATAATGTTTAATGATGCCCCGGGTCGAAAAAGATTTGCTCTCAATCGGACGTTGCTTAATAGAGCAAACAATGTTTATGAGTCCTGTGCGAATATTATTTATGTGGACTCACTTCAGGGGTGACAACGAGGGTGAATATGGTTCATTTGCAACAGCTTGTTGAGATAGTTTTACAGTGTGTGTGTGTGTTCAGCCACAACATAAGAACGTTCTTAATATTTGGAAGCTAGATATAGGAATTGAAGTAAACACTGCATGTGAAGTAAATCTGTTGGCTTTTTGGCCTTTCTGTTTTGCATATGTTTGTCTGTTTTGTGTAGTGTGTTCAGCTATGCATCCACACTACTACTGTCCAGATGTCTTCACAGGTCCAAAATGGTGTACCTGATCTGAAATGGTCCCGTGGAAAACTAACCCAAACCCGACATGCATAAATAAGTATATTTTTTCAAAGAGATCTAATCCAAAAGTTCCCACATGTCCCAGAAAATGAAGACCCGATCCAAAAAGACAACACGGGCAAAAGCAGCTAGCGCCTTCAGTAAACGAGGAACAATTTAAGAATAATGTCCTTAAAACAAATGTGAAGTCCTGGAAACTAATCCCAAAAATGTATGCTTCAAATACTTATCTAAAAACAACTTATGGTCTTGTTTTCAACTAATGCACTGATGAAAAAAAAACATTCTCTCGACAAATGGACAACACATGAACAATTCAGCCATTTGTAACCACAGTACGTCCTCCACAACTTTCTAATCTTTTATCGGCTGCAGTTGACAGACAACAAGAAAGGAGGATAATGGTTTGTCTGGATCTCACAAAACAGACATAGACACACACACAGGCCAAGAAAGCTGGAGGATGTGACATGTAAGCACACAGGTAAGGAAATGAGACAACAAACACATGTAAATACATGGGGTCATGAAAATGGACATTTCCTTCAGTAAACCGGTGAAAGTTGCGGTACTGCCTCTGAGCCATTTTTTTTTTTGTTAATTGCCGGCTTCTGGGAAAACAGAGTGGGACTGAGGAAGTGCAAGGTGGTCAGTCTCACAGAGGACACCTTGCTGAGAAGATCTTACATCAACGCACAGGAAAAGTGATCCATTGTTATTAAGCTGCCTCTGGAGACGCTCATCTCATTCACACTGTGGACAGGGAAAATAATCCATCGCATTACAACTCGATTCATAAGAGGCCAGAAAAAACATTGTATGAGATCATTTTCTATCCTTGTCCAAGCAGGCAAATACAAAGTCACCCACACACACACACCTGTTTTGTTGAAATATGGCAGTCAAGTGAGCCTGCCTTGTCTCCAAGATAATTCGATATGATAGTTTTAGCTGTGTATGGGCTTCCTATGCTCTTTACCCATTCTCTCAATCTTCTCAGGGGACATTCAGCATGAGCTTCTCACTGCCCCACTGTTCACCCTGCCATTGAAGCCAGCACCCTTGTTGACCTCTATTCAGTCATGAACATGGGTCAATGGAAAACCCCCCTTGCTGGCCCCCAGGTGAGGGCCCTCTATTCCCCCGCATGTGATTGGGTAAAAAAATCCTCTACAAGCTTGGACAGGCTTCACTCAGGTCCCATCCTCCCCTGCACCTGAACACATCAACACACTCTCTTGCACAACCGCACAGCAGAACAGAAGACTTCCTGTGTGCGGCGACACACATCCTGATTCTTCCTGGTCCACTGACGACATTTGTAGTTTACTTCATCTAGTCTCAGTCGGCCACACACACACACACACACAAAGCTGTCCGTGGGAGTGTTTCCACATGAACTGTCAGTGCCCATTGTTTTGGCGAGTCTCTAGGACACTATTCATATCAGCCCAGGAGTCAGGGGCTCATTCCTCCCCTCCTCCTCCATTCTTTTTCCTTCCTCTCCCATCCTGAAGTGCTGAGTTGGCCTGATTCAACCACCAACCCGTGGCCCACATGCCTGGAGAAGGAGTGGGTGGGGGGGAGGGGGTCTGTGGGATAACTGGGCAGCATCTTCTCACGCTGAGCCTGTCCGTTCCTGCCAGCAGGAGCTCATGAGATAACATGTTTTTTTGTTTGTCGTTGCTGAATAGCAGCGATAAACAGTAAATCAGACCAGTCCACCTTTATGTTGTGACTATAACCACAAGGTATGCAACAGGCGGTAAAGCTATTCACCCTGTTCCTTCTTCCTTCCCCTTTTTAGACACTTATATTGAGAGATGTTAAACATTCATAACTGGTATTTTAGCTTTATTCAGCACAATTTCCTTCCTCTCATTAATATATTTCTTAATCAAATGTTTCAGACAAAAAACAAAAAGAAATGCTGGAAAGAATGTGGTTTAAACCATTGGCTAAAGCAAAGCAAAAAATAAAAAAAAGATGTAAGTACAGACACTCTTAAAAGTAATCAATCACACCACCGACAAACAATAGATAAGACGCGTGCTTAAAATCCTCTTTGTGATCTTCTTTGATGTGAAATGGAGTTTGAAATGGCTACCGTCAAGCTCATTGCCAGCTCTGGTGATTTGTGATAGCCAATCATAACTACTTAGGGCTCACTTCTAGCCAATCAAATCCCTCCAGTGCACGCGCTTGTGGCTGAACAATTGCCAGACTGGTGAGGGGCACGGCAGCTTGTCTCATTGTTTTAGCCTCATGACCTATATATGGCTATACTTGTTCCTTTAGTTGGCTGTAATTGTTCCTTCGATTCTTCGAGCACACACAGACACACATTCACAAAACACTATTCCACACAGTTCATTGAATGTGCCGTAATGCACAAATGTGTAAGATATTCTGCAAATTACAAAAAATTTACTATTATTCCTTGGAGGTAAAGAAAGCAACGGTTAAATTACATTTTTAAATGCCAGTTGCCATCAGACAAATTGATACATAACTTTAAAAATGCAGCCCACTTTCTTCCTTAAAAAAACCCCAACAACAACAACAAAATGGCTTATTTTTTCGTCAGTGTGGCTTGACCACAAGGGGATACCAGAAGAGTAAACAACCCTAAAGAAACAGTCAACTCCCTCTTAGCAGACCGGATCGGACTATTTCCAGGAAAACACACAGCAACATCTATAACATCTAAACATGATTTTGTTGCACCAGAGGCATGCTTTGTCTGTTCAGATCAAACATGTAGCATTGTATGTGACCCTTTCAGTGAGTGTTACACAGATGTAGTTTGTGCACACAAGGCCTATGATTTTAATCTCCTCAAATGTAGGGACCTCCTGGTCCTGCAAACCAAACACACTGCAATAGAATCTACCTGGAATCTGATTCAGTTAAGCCAAATGACATACTGTTCATACAGTGCACTTGTACACAACCAATACAGTCTTTTACGTTAAGTGGGTTTAGATGCGGATGGTTTTTGCCCAAGATACTGGGAACTCCTGACCAGGGTCATAAGGTCGAGCACATCTGATTGGACAAGGAGCATGTGTGTGTGCCTGTTTGTATGTTGTTTCAGTGTGCAGTATTTATAGCACATGCGCCTATCTTGTGCATCAGCAGCAGTATGCACAACAAACTCATTTCAAAGCAAACTCAAGACCCTCATTGAATTACCAAATAAAAAAGGGGATATACTTGGTTACTTACTAAAACTCTGTCTAACTACCAGCAGATAGCACAAACTTTTCATTTTCTTTCAGCCAGGCCCAAGGCACCATTAACTTAAAGTAAGCTGAGTGTTCTCTTAAACCAACCTTGCCCGTGGTGAGTGCGTTAGCTGTGGGTGAGCTGTCAAGAAGCAAACTCAGTCCCTCCTTTGTAATTATGGACTCCCAAAATAACCCTTTGCTGAGGCAATATACTAGGCTGATGTTTTGTTGTGCTCGCTATCAAGCATCCGGCCAAAGCCTGAAGTAGATGAAGTTCTGTTAATTAGAAGATTAAGGAGGATTCAAATGAGCGGTTTTTGAATGATCCTTAGAGCACTTGGATAGAAAATTCAAAAGGGTGAAAGATCTAAAAGTTACAAGAAGATTTAAGGCTATCCAGCACAACAGACCAAAAAAAAACATGAGAGTGAGAAATTTGTGAACGATTACACAAATCCTAATTGAAAATACAGTAAGTCAGATTTGATGATATGTGCATCAGCCACAATCCCACTCTATCCGAGCCAACCTGCATGCTTTGATAATGCGAGGTAAACTAGGATTTTCTCAAAGGACACAAATCCTCTGCTCCAGCTTCATTTCATTTGTATGTGCGAATTTGTGTGTGTATTTTCCAGAGCGACACACAAGAGCATGCCCGGCCTTGTCCTCCTAGTAGAGCTGTAATTACGGAGGAACTGCAGTGAGCAGTCTCTGCACAAACCAGCGACTCCTCCCTCAAAAGAACCCACTAACATCCACCCAGTGTCCATATCCCCCGCTCTCTCTAACCCCAAAACCTTCACCCTTTTCCCTTTACGTTGCTCATGGCTCAGTTCTAAACTCGTCCTGGAAATTTTCCACTGCACACAAACTCTTAGTTGACCCTTCTCAGTATTATTTCCTTTTTTCAATGCGAAAATGTAGATTTTCTGTCAATTATCTGTGAAAATTTGTATAATTGCCAAGCCAAGCAAGCCATTTATGGCCAACAGTCAGCTAAGATTATCATAATGACATGAGTCTTTATGCTAAGCTATGCTAACTTTTTGCCCATAAACTAAATAACCATATTTTGCAAAATGTCAAAGAATTCCTTTAAAGTAGATTTGTTTTATCACTGCGAAAATTGCTTATTATACAAAATTTAAGCACTTGACTAAAAATATCCACATAAAATAAAGACAGATAATCATTTATTTACATACCATTCAAAAAAGGCCAAGGAATGTATGAGCCAGTGCATCATTTTGGAGGACTTTTTCTGTTAAATTGTTATTTACTATTGTAGTCAAATGTAAAATTCCAAAGCTCCAAAATTATATAAAATCCCATTGTGTACAAAAATACCCTGCTCCTTAATCGTATGATAACATAACAAACAACCACTCATAGAAGAGAACAACCCCCCCCCCCCCCACACACACACACACAGTTGGAAATTCAAAAGAGAAACAAGTCACATGATCTCATTCTACTTTCAAGCCATAAACCAGAGGAAAAGAAATAAGGCACGGAAGTATTTCAAGCTTGTTTCTCCCCCCCTTTGAAGGCTCATGCTGCCTAGGAGTGGCCACAACGGCGGTGGAGGCTTAAGGAAGTTGTTTGTTTGTTCCTGAAGGACCCGCTATATCCATCTCATCAATTTCCAGAGGCCTGCTTCTCTGGGCTAATTTAGAGGCAGGATGGGGTCAATTTCCACTCAGCCTCAGAGATTTTGTGAATCAGAGTAGTCATAGCAGAAGGTCAATGGAGGTGGATGGCATTCATGAATAAAAGGGGTATGTGCGTTTATTGTTCCTTTTTACCAATAAGAAATACTTCAGAATACTTCAAATTTGCATTCCAAACACTGGGGGAGAATATCTGAGCAGTTCTGTTAGAAGGTGGAATCTTTTTTAAGAATCCAAACATTTTTTTGACCATTTGTGATAATGCAAAACTTCCAACTTGAAAGATGAAAATATAATTCCACAAAATGCTCCCCAAGAAAAGGGACAAACAAATGCTATGGAGGAGTGGCCCTGTACACAGACAATCCTGTCCCCACAATGTCTGGAAACTTCATTGTGGGGGAGCGGGCACGCAGTTCAAAGAGGGGTCGTAAAAACCAAAATGAAAGCAGGGACTTAGGAAACACAAACACCAATATAGTTCTGCCAAACACAACAGGCCTGGCAAGTTTAATTAAAACACAGGAGGACATCCCCCGCCCACGCCTCCAACAACAAAACGAAGGGTCCAATATGTGTGCGTCATCATGATGCATATGTGGTGGTAGTCAGAAAGTAATCTTGTGTGCATATCATCTGCAAGGTTTTCTTGCAGTTGAAGCAAAATACTTTTAGGTGAAACTGTCCTAAAAATGACTCTGTTCACAAACTAGCACAAATTAGATTTAACGGAACAGAGTGAGTGAGTGAGTGAGTGAGTGAGTGAGTGAGTGAGTGTGTGTGTGTGCTCTGTATAAGGCTGCATGTTTATTATGGCTTGTGGATTTGTGTGCGCTCATGCACACATTGGTCACGGTGCCAGCTGACATGATTTACAGCTTCGTCCCAAGCTGGTTTGCAGTGGCTCATCAGCCGGGGGGCACAAAGAGAGAGGCAGCACCCCGTCGGACGAGGCTGCTGCCTCTCCGTCCTGCTCCCGGCAGGCACCCGCCATCTCCATCACACTTTAACTATGGCTGGCATTGTCTAGAGGACACGCAGAGGAAATGCCACACACAGGTTTTATGGAGGAGCCCCCCCCCCCCCCCCACACACACACACACATTCACTTCTTAAATAAAGGTTGTTAGGCAGAGCAACTTCTCCTAATAGAGATGAGGATTTATTTGGTTCAGCACAGACTAAGTGATGAACAACGACACACACACACACACACACACGGTTAGAGGGAAAGATTTCCAACTTGGGCTTAAACACCTCACTTGTCTGAGATGAGGCATCCTCCAAAAGGCGGTGCATTTTCCCATTCTCTGAATGTGACCCAGATGTGTCATCATCAAGGTATCTGCCTATAGCTTACACATGAAGCCCTAATAAAAGGCTGTTATTGTCTACTCGCTATACATGCCATTTGCCATTTGCCTGTGCCCTACCCCCCACCCCCCCTGCAAATTCCTGTATTCCGCTGGCTCAGATTGCAAGAAGAGGAAAAGAGCTAGACCACAGGATGGAGGTGGACTCGACCTGCCCAGTCCTGTGTCTTCCTCACTGTCAGGCTGACTCCCCACTGTCTGCCGTGGTTTCTCCCCCCTCCCCCCACTTTGCCCCTTGACAATTGAGTCATGCCTGAGCTCTGATGTGTAGGCCTATAGAATGGAAGAATCAGTCTCAGCAGCTTTACCTTAAAAAAAACTGCATTCTTGAACGTGGACCAAGATGATCAAAAGTCAGTCACACCGTTCTGTTGGCGTCTGTCTGACAGGAATGGCACATTTCCACCAAAGGTTCTCAAGGAAAATGGGGAAATCAGAGCAGGGACAAGATGTAACGAAGAAAAAATTAAATCACAAGAGAGAGTGGGAGCGAATACGACGGGCTGTAACTGACAGCTGCTGTCTCCTTTTCCTTCAAGGAGCAGTAGAGTAGGCCTGTTGTTTCAAATCCCTCCCTTTCACTCAACCAGCTCCTTTGGTTCACACAGCCCCCGGGGGCCTCTCTCTCTCTGGTACCAAGCACCAAGGGGAAAGGTACAGTAGTGTAAGCCACAGCATCACAGACCACAGCTCAAACTCGCTCTTATTAATGACTCTCTGGTGTTCTGTGAAGGGGAGTCACTAAAGGCAGCACCCTTCACACAACCAAAATAGATTTTATGGAATGAGGAAAAGGATGCTTTCTGCTCATCATGGTGTTTGATCGTGTGCCTGCCTGCCTGGCATCATGCAAGGTTATGAATCATGATCTACCGAACAACACACAAATCACAAATGTGCATGCAGGACACAAATTGAAAATGCACACCCGAATGCATCAAGAGATCTATTCTAATCCAGTGTCAAGGGACTAAATCAGCTTTGTGGAGGTCTGACGAGGATAAAGAGCCCGTGCTAATTACTGCAGTGGACCTTCCTCTATTCCACATGGATGAAATGCTGGGGGGAGGTGAGGGGGGGTCAAAACTTAAATCTACAGCTACCATGACTGAGCACCGGCACGTTGACACAGCTGCTGCACAATCCCATCCAGTGAACAGGTCATGTGGACAAAAGTTGAAAAAAATTAAAAAAAAGACCCAGAAGCCCTTGGGCCATGGTGCAAAAGTGGCCTGATGTGCTGACAGGGTCCCTGCATTTGGCCACAACAACGGCACACAAACTGAGGGAGGAACACAACTAAACCAGGGGTTCGGAATAATAACTGCTAATGGGATACATATGGCGACATTTATACATGAAAATTTTTTTTTAAAGTATTTTAATTTAACATGCTGAATGCAATGAAATTTAAACACACAATAAGAATAACGGATGCACTTATCTGATACACTAGATTGTCATTGGCACTGATGCTGACCTTGTGTCGGGCCACGATGCGTGTCATTATAAAAAAAAATTGATGTTCAGCTATCGGTTACATTCACTCAGTCACAGCTGCCTCAAACTGATCCCGACCGCAGTGAGATATCCAGATTTTGAATGTTGGAAAAAGAAAGCTCTGGTAACAAACCTCTTAGAACGACACAAGGACAAGGAGTTAAAATTGAAATTTTTAAAATAAAAAAGGATGGGATGGGATGATAAACCACATGCACATTTGAAACAAATTAGAATCTGAAAATAAAGCTTCAAGAATTCAAGCTAAAACATGAGCCTCGAATATATCTGACGTCTGCTTGCAATCTCTAAAATGTTATGAAAATTCAAGCAAATGGCACTTTGGAAAACCATAAAAAAAAAACACACAGACAAGCCCACCACTACTTCCTCCACATTTCAACAGTTGGACTGTAACCGTTCCAGGCATTAGTCTATGGACATGGCGGCAGAGTTTTCACGGCATTATTTTCTTTACTCGTCCGTGTGTTATCTCTTAGACAAGAAGTATCCAATTATTTATGTTTTACAACGAAACGGAGGAAAGAATTACAGTGGGGCTGAGCGTGGCTGATGGTGGGACCGGTGTGACTACATAGTTGGAAGGACTAGGTCAGGGAGGTCAGGTCTAGTTAAGGTCAAGCTTTTGCCTATCAACCATATCCCCTGCTAACATCTCCATAAACACCCAAGTACTTTATCATTATGCTGTTTTATTCGTCATGGATTTCAGAACCGATGTAGTGGAAATGAAAAGTCTGGCTGTCAATAGTTTTCTGTGAACAGAAACACTTTCTTTCTTAGGGTGACGACTAATAACACAGTTAATGAACGCTAAAGCAATTTTAACCTGCTGCTGCATTGATTCCCCTGTTGTCGACTTCCTCTAATTGTGGTGAGTGTAAATTGCATCCCTCGATTCAAAGCCTGCCTAGGATTGTTCTTTATAACATGACATGATGCATGAAAAGAAAAAGCATTTTAGAGCCAAAATGTGGGAGTTCAAAAAACGGCAGACAGTCAACCCAGTCATAGAAATATAATATTGCTAGCGTCGCTTTCATCTGCAGGCAACTGTAACTTTCCAAGTTGTTGAGAAACAGCGCCAGTTCTGGATGTCAAGCTTTAACTGGCTAAGCTGCCGTTACATTCAGGACAGTTTTTTCTTCTATTTGTGCTGTGGTGCCACATCTCTCTTTAGTTTGGCTGATGTGTTGATATCTGGCCCGTCTAGTTTTCACAGGTGTGGAGAGCAGTAGCTGCCGGAGCTGTGAGCGCCGGTTGCTGAGCACGCTGGCTATCGAAAGGCACACAGAGCGCGACCTTGGCCTACCAAGGCCTCTTAATATTTATTTAAACTTTTGAGCCCTTTGCCAGACTGGGGTCTCTTCTCTTTGTTGAAAGTTTAGTCTGTGTGCAAGCCACTGGCACTGTCTACAAAAACAACTCAATTTTCCCTTCCCAAAAAAAATTGAGCTTTCAAAACACAGGCCTTTGGTTCTCCTGCGATCAAGACCGTTTTTGTCTACCATTAGTGTAATTACAGGTAGAAACTTGAAGAAATTTGAATATGCATATCCTTATTTGAACCCAGCTTGTCCTCAATCGTGCATACACTATCATAAAAGACCATCTTCAAGATTAGTATAGTCATTACTTTAGTGTGGAAAACTATTTGCTTTCCACCAGCGCCTTGCTAGATAAAAGTTTGCCAGCTCCAAAAGTCTTTAAGCACATTAACAGCCTACATTCACAGCAGGTCATGATATGTTTTCTATTCTAAAAATGGATTTGCCGGAATAGATAAGATGTTTTCTGTCCCAAGGTTTCTGCTAGTAATAGAGATCGGTTACATTATGTCCTTCATCTTCTTACAGTAAAAAGACTCCGGGGTGGACATTTGGGAATGCATGAGCTCTCTGTTCAGTTTATTATCTCTGACTGTAATAACTATGTAGGCAGTGTACCTTTTATCTGTATCCTTATTTGCATCATTTTGCACAAGTGGCAGAATGTGAATGAACAGTTAGTACTTTAGTTAAAACGTATTAGTTTCCATAGATAAACCTTCCATAAACCTCTTGTCAAAAAAAAGTCGGACTATCTTGCTGAGTTTGTTCAACCAAATGTCTTAAACAGAAAACTAAAAAGCTGAGTCAATATAAAGGAACCAGATTTACAATACCCTTCCCTCTGTATGAACAAGTAGAAAGTCACACAGCAATTTATTAAATGTGCACGGGACCCCCACTCTAACATCAATCATCAGTTGACAATCGCAGCCCCCCACCCCCACTCTCGAACCCAGACGGGGGGAGTAAGCCTCCACATTCACGGCCAGATCACCAGACTCCTCTTCTGCTCGCAAATCTTTTGACGCGTCCCGTTTCTTCCCCATCACTCGCTCGTCCCCCTCTAGTCTTTATTGTGCCTGCATGAGAAATGTGGAAGTGTCCCAGTGCAAAAACTTCCCGTCTGTGAAGTCACTCACGACCCCTATCTACATAGTTGGCTACCCAGAACACCATTTCTAAAAAGCGGTAGAGGTTGCAGAAGTAATGTAACAATAAACTAGATATGATCAGTTATAAAAAATAAAACACACACACGAAATGTATGTCATATTCATTTTGCTGTTGGACTTGTGCAAAAGTCACAAATGACATCCCATTTCACACTTTTCACTACAGCAGAGGAAAATCTTTCCCTGTACTCTGTCTTAAAAACAATCTGCATGCTGCATGTGCCGATTCCCTGTTGTTATTTACATGGCAGTCACTCAATAACCAACATAATTATCCATCCCGTTACAAAACATTCCTGCACAGCTCTGTGGTCCGACATAAGTCCCCTCTGTTTCCTGTCTATCTGTATTGTGTTAATCATTACATTACAAGAAGACTGCCTGTGGCTTAAAGTTATTATGTTAACAATTTAGCGTTTAGGCTCCTTTTCCCTCTGTGGGCACGACCAGATTCATGACATTTTCTGCTTTCAAAATCTATTTGCATTGTAATGGAGGGAGAAAGTATCCAAATTGAAAAATGTTACAGCTCAATGCACCCACTAATAGGCGTGGAGCTGCAAAACAGCGCTCCACTAGAGGAGCATCTCTCGAAGGGATATCGCTCTTTGACATAATAAAAAACTATTATTAAAAAGGGGGCTGGGGGGTGAAAGCTCAATGTGTACAGTGACTATCTATTCAAGGGTGTTTATAAAGTTCTAATATTTAATGAAAGAAAAACAACCGTATGTTAAGTAGCAAAATGAGCCATGACAAAGTTTAGAAACCGAGTGTCTCTATAAAAAGAAATGGCCTGGGGCAATGTTGCCGATTCAATCTTGAGGTTTTACTTCAACCACAATGAAAAATCGCATAAACTGTAACAGTGTTGTGGTTCCCATAATGGAGTGACTATACTCTTATGCATTTTAAATTATCAGCGACTTATCCTTGAACTTGAACCCCTTGCTCTGACTGAAGAAAAGCGCCATGCAATCATCTACACAGAGGGACTGTTGTCGTCCCCCCACCCCAACCCCACAGGGTGCAACAGGTATCATAAGCACCATTGTTGCTGTACAACCACAAAACTGCCGCGCGTGCTCAAGTGATCTTTCCAACAATGACAAACTAAGCCCGGAAGGGGGGTGTCAGGTAGATAAAAGAGACGCACATATACAAGTCTCATGCCTATTGTTACATGGACAGAAGTGAACCCACACACACGCACACGCTCTCGGAGTGAAGGAGAGTGCCTATTGCCTGTCTTACGGAGTGAAATGAAATATTCAAAAGAAATCATGGTTCAACCAGCCCATTACAACAAATTTGATACATCACTCAACTTTTTTCAGTGCCTTTTCCATCCCACTCTAATTCAAACTTGGAGACCCTCTCCAGTCTCCTCCTCTCCCCTAGTTTTGCCCTTTATTTCCTCCCTTTGCCCTCCCGTCTCTTAAACCATGATTAATCTGCAACTCATGCGAAAGGCTTTAAAAGCTGTTATTGTACAATGCCTATCCACAATGACCTTGGGTTCTATCAGGCAGCCTATTTTGAAAACAACAGGTTTTGCAACAACCTTTCCCACCCCCATTTTTAATTTTCTTGGAGGAGACATGGAAAGAGACATAAGACATCTTTGTGGGCTGAGCTGTCAAGGGGGGGGGGGGGGGGTGCAGTCCAATTAAATGTTGCACTCATATCCATATGAAAGAGCAGCCCAGTTTAAGTTACACAGAATGGGGACCACTGTGTGACTGAGGGGTGAGTCATAGCGTCTTTATAATTGTGTAAAGTCTTTCATCCAGGGTGGTCTGCTGACCAGGGACAGGGAAGATACATGGTGACCTGTACCCACTGATACAGTCATTATCGGACACATACTTTCTCCAGTGTGCACCATACTGATTGCAGGGCAGCTCCTGAGACCGACCACACACACACACACACACACACACACACACACACACACACACACACACACACACACACACACACACACACACACACACACACACACACACACACACACACACACACACACACACACACACACACACACACACACACACACACACACACACACACACACACACACACACACACACACACACACACACACACACACACACACACACACACACACACACACACACACACACACACACACACACACACACACACACACACACACACACACACACACACACACACACACACACACACCTCTCTTTGTGTAGGGGCTAACAATGGGCCTGCAGTGAGGCTTAAGATGCTCAGACTGCTACAGCATCAGTCACAACAGTGTGTGTTTACACCGTAACAAGACTTTGTAAAAGCCTGTGGTGCTTTTAGGACATTTTGTAATAAGTCCTCAGGAGTGTGTCTGAAGCGTGGTACACAATCCAAATAATGCAACAAGCCTTACCCCACTATACTCACTATATCTACCACCGAGACACAAACTATGGATGACAAGAATGAATCATTATTTCAGAAGGACTCAATGTGGTAAATTGTGTTTAAATGTGTAGTTTGCAAACATTTCAAGCCCAGGGTTTCCTGCAATGTTTTATTTCAGTCAATATAAACATTAAAAATGTGCTTATATCCTTTTAAGGCCACCTGCTACCAAGTTAAATGCTCACGAGAGGATATGCGTCACAATTCCAGGTGGCTTATAACCACTGCTTAACAATTTTCTTGGGGAACCCCGGTAAGCTAACTAAAGTAAGTAAAGACAACAATGTCAAAGTTACCATGCCTAAAGAATGAATGTAAGATATTCCACTTTTTTATAGTAAAAAAATAGTAAGAATAGGGCACAGTTAGATCTTGGAAGAGTAGTCGTCTTCATATTTCTCAAACTTGCAGTAATCTGCTTTTTCTGGGACACAATGGAAAGCATTCCTTTTTTGTTTTGGTTGAACTGACTCCTACAAGCAAATGACTGCTTATAAATGAGAGACACCCGTAAGAAACTTCAAAAAAAGGCCTGCGCCAGAGGAAGCCATCTAAAAGAAACGCAAACATAAAATGTAATATTGAAAAGTTCACATAACTTATAAATAAGAAAGAAAAAAATAGTCAATTACAAGTTCATTCAGCTCCAGCCATATGAGCTTTTGAGAAAATGATGCACACAATGGAGGAGTCTTACCGGGGCCTCGTGAATACCCAAATCTTATTTTGGTTTTTTTTACGCTGGAAATCTGCAACAAGATATTCCACCACACCGTGGCTAGCTTTTGTGCTTGAACTGCTGGACGACAATTAAAACAATACCCTGGAGAGTACATGTTCATTACAGGATCGGGCGATGGGGCATTCCAAGGAGGGATTGAGGGAATGAATAGATGTGAATTGTGATGGATTCATTTGTATGCTCGCTGGCAGGCAGTCAAGACCCACTCCAGAGTGGGGATCAGTGAGAGAGAGAGAGATGGAGAGCCTAGGACGGGTTACCATTGAGGGCACAGTGGTGTCATCTCACAACAAATACACAACTCACATGCACGCACACACAAACACACACACAAACAGGAGAGAGGGGGTGAGGGGGTAGAGGGGGGCTCGGTAAGGAGTCTCTCTTTCATGCCGATCTTTTGTCTCTCAGTAATGTCTGGTATGCCGGGATACAGGCTTTTGCTCAATGACCTGATTTTCTATGGGCCTGCAGAGGCATCGGACTGCCTGTGTGTGTATATGTGTGCCCGCGATTGTGTGTCTGTGAGTGTGTGATGGTGATCTGCCTGCGAGCCCTTCCTTTGGATAAGACGCAGGACTAAGCCGGTGCAGACAGACACAAACTGAGAGAGATCCAGCCAATAAGACGGCAGGAAGCACACACATACACACACAGCACACACATAGTACACACAGTACACACAGAAAGCCTTGCATGAAGTAAACAAAAAAAGGCCTCGAGTTCCCAGAGCACGAAGACAGACATAATTGGATGAGGAAATATTCTGTGGGGAAACTGCATTCGAGTCAGCACAATAATTGCAGGCCAAGACCTGGCTATTGCAGTACATGATCGTTTTATAGGTTTACCAGTTGCAGGATATCGGAAAAACGAAAACAACCATCCACCTTCTATTCAAAACAAACAAACCAGTTTTTGGAGAGACAATATTCGATGATTCTGATGTTGGGAGAAAAAAGGCATCCGGAGGAGCATTTTAAGTTATTATCTTAAAAAGGTGCAATGTGTGCGTCAGAGAAGTGAAGACATTCTAAGGTATATTCTCTTAACTGAATACACAAACTTTCCTCACAGGAACATTGGGTCCCTTGAACACTGTTTGAAGTTAGAAAGCTACCTTAAAAGTTACCGTCTCACTGTTGTTTACAGCAGCAGCGCCCACAATTGTGTTTACAAACATATTCTAGTCTCACGTTTTTGTTTGAAATATATATAGTTTTAATTGATGATAGAATTACACATAGAGAATATGTTGTGTAAACTTACTGCAAGCTCTGCAAATGTAAACAAATCCACCTCCCCTGTAAACTGCATAGTGCACTTTCTATTCCCGCTGTGGATCAAATATATAGCAAAACACTAAATGGACACAATTCTAGTCTGTCCTAGAAATGTTTTGGGACAACCTACCTTGTCTCTGAATGAAGATCCTGAGCAGTGGATGAGCCGTCGACACAGCCTTGCAGAAGTTGTCGTCGTTGTTGATTGGCAGCAGGTCACCATGGATATCAGCGTAGCCAATCATCACCTCCATGTTGGCGATGCGGTGGATGTGCAGGATGAGCTTGTAAAACTCCTCAAACTTTCCCGGCTTGACCCGGTCGACTGAGAAGCGGCGAAACTCTGCCCCATACTGTTGAGAGGGGAAGGGAGATCAAACGAGAGAGGCCATTAAAAAAAGGGACAAAGACAGCCACATAGACAGAGACAGAAACAGGAAAAGGAAAAACGGGATGTCCCAGCCAGGCCTCATGCGCTTATCTAAAACCATCTGACTGGCACACGTAAAAAACGAACAGGGTGGAAGTCCGCTGAGTTCTGTCACACTGGCGTTTCCTGACCTTTCCACTGCAGAACTGTTTTCAGCACAGCCAAAACAAGACAATACTTTAAACATTTGCGTATCCCACTCAAATATGGACTCCTCTCAAATGTAAGAATGTGTTACTTTTCTTGGTCAAACATTTTGGTAAATAGATTTTTTTTTTTTGGCGGTTATTGGCCACAAAAATATATTTTATGACTGTTATCATCACCAAAAATGTTATAATATGTGGTGCACAAAACTGAAGCCGAGCTAGCCGTTTTCTTCACCTAATAGTTAATTAGTGAGAGGGTTTTTTGGTACCTTTAGAAAGAGTCATGCTAGCCTTGCCTGTGTCAGAATTAAACTATACTGTTAACTGTATGTTCTGGGGTACAAACATGAGTGATATCAATCTTCTCATCTCAGTATATCAATAAAAGGTGAATTATATCTTACATCTATGTGTATATCGGGATCTAAGTGGTTAAGCAACTCAGCCAAAAAAAATTCCTGTTACAAAGCCTGCATTTGTGTTTACCCTGCACGCCGAGATCCGATTATTACACAAAACAATCGTCAGCTGTGCATTACATGTAACTTAGGAAATGGCAGGAAAAGGGTAAAAGGTTGCCGTACAATAGAACAATACAGGTGGATGAGTTAGCACACTCAGTAGTACATGTGAAAGGACAGTGGTAAGGCTGCAGCCCCACCATCAAACCCACCCACCATCAACGCACAAGGGCAGTACTAGTGCCAACGATCGGGCCAATGAGAGCGTGGCTGGGGGTCACGGTGGGGCCATCATGTGACTCACAGACAAGAATGGACTTGAGGAGGAGGAGGGATACGAGCATGGAACAAAAAAGCTCAATAAAAGCCATGACAACAGACAAACTGCAGTAGCACTGGTGTGAGTCACAGGGGTGATTTGTAGACTGAGAGGTGCATAAACCAGCTCTGTCATTTAGAAGATGACATATGAATATAAGAGGATGCGTCTTGAGGGGGTGGGGGGTGGGGTCAGTTTACTGTCAGATTCACCAGAAGCAGAACCTGCATTTAGAAAAAAAGCTTGGCACCCAACTCGGATCCAAGTTAATAAAACTCAAGATAGATCTTAAGATGACACAACAAGCAGACAAACAGGTTCGCCAGTACTCGGCAGGTGTTTAAGAAAGGGAAACTTCCGCGGGAATGCGACTGTCATCAGTACTGTCAAGCTTAAAAACAAGTCCCACTTGACTTCCTGAAACGCTAATTACAGGTCTTGCTTATCAGTAAGCGCTGTCATTTCTCTGAATCCGAAATGTTCTCTCTGAGCTCTTGCCTGAGTGATCAGTCTGAACATTGTGTTTTTCACCAGCGCTGCTCGGCCCTCTGGTGCGAGCAAGTCTGAACACGGTAATGATTAATGACGGGGGCCCTTTTGACTCTGAACCCAAACCTGAGAAGAATTCATCACTGGGAGCGTGACATCACCTGTCCCGCTGGCCAATCGCAGCTAAGGTGATGTCAGCAGGTTGAAACTTGTCTGGAGACTCCTAAACTCTCTCACACACACACACACACACACACTGGAGAAAATTGAAGATAACCGATTTCTGTCCGCCTACACCTGCTTTGTCCCTAATGCTCACTAAGTGCAGGGACAACTCACCTGAGAAAATCACCTACAGGCTTTTGGCTTTTAAGAAGCCTACTGAGCAAACATTCAGCGCAATTTCTGCTCAAAATGAGTCATGGTGAAATGGGTCAAGCCTTAAACGGCAAAAACTTGAAAGCCCGGCTTCAATAAAGTAAAAGGCAGGAGGGAGTAAAACAAAAACAATCCCACCCAACCCCCTACATTGCTCTGTCTCCGATAAGAGCTTTTCAAGTGAGTGAAACCAGCTCCTGGCCATGGCTCCATGACAGGCAGCCAGACACCTCCAGTGCTATCCCTGATAAGCTTATCATTGGAGCAGTTTCCCCCGAGAAAAACCAAAAGGGTATGATAACTGAGGCATGTTACTACGCAGGGAAAAAACAAAAACAAAACACCAAAGCACCAATGTGGCAATCGAGTGAATGCTTAACTTCAACTTTTATTTTCTCTTGGGACTATATATTTCGAGGGGTTGCTTTCTTTAAAACGTTAATCTGGTAAGGCTGTATGTAAGGTTGGCATCCAGGGCATTGGGATATAAATGCTCAGTCAAAGGCAACTACAGTTAGTCCATTCCTTGCTATGACTAAGCACTTCTAGATTTAACTAGTTATTATGTGTAGCTGGCGTCACTGAAAATGTTTGTTTCATAAAAGGATGAAGGAACAGTTTTCAATCCACCATCAACTGGGCATCTGACAAGGCTGAACACATGGATTATTATCATCTGCATTACTATGAAACAGAAGAATTTGAGTGGCATTCGTGGTTCCCGATAGAGCTGAATCCTTGGCTGCCATTTTTTTTTCATTGCTTGAAAAACAATAGATAGTGGAAAGAGATGACACTGATGGATACTGATCAGGTACATCTGATCTATAAAGGGAAACATGTGACGTTGTGTCAGTGACGGTGAGTCAGATCTGCTTTAAACCTGCAGCCATGCAGCTCCTGGCTCTTGAGTCCCACCCACAAAACAATCTCCTGTCTGTCTGTGTCTGTGCGTGTGTGCGGGACAGAAACGAAACCCACACTGCCTCTGAACCAAAACACACGATGCTGTATAGGTAGCGATGCACCGTTCCACTTTTTTCCAGCTCCGATCCCATTCCTTCACCTGGATTTGGATATTTGCCAATACTGATCCAATTCCAATACCAGAGATCTTTCTTTATTGATCATTGTTGTTAGTTCTGTTGTTGGTTTTATTTGTAAGGTAAAATGAGGAAAACACCATGCATCATTCAAATTAAAATAGTAAAAAGTTCCCATACATGAGTTCAAAAGCATATATCAGAATTTCAGAGGGTGTATTTGCAAGTTGACAACTCCCAATTAAAGTGAGAGAACTGTGTAGAGAAATAAAGATATACGCTATCAAAAACCCAATCAAATAAGTTAAAACAGCAAAAGCGGTAGCTTCCTAAATTTGAACAGGACAAATCAAGTGGGCTGTTTGTTAATTCAGCAGCATCAACTGTACATACACAACAGCTTCATTGAGACACTGTGAAAAGAGACCTGGATGAACCTAATCAGACTATGGAATATGGATTGCTGACGTCAGTCCGATATCTAAGTAAATTATGGCAGTAGGTGCACCAAATACTGATATTGGATTGGTCCCATCTCTAGTTGTATAGGAGGCATCCCAGAACACATGTAGCCCTTATTTTCTCTTCTCTTCATCCACATCAGTGTATCTGTCACCTTTCTCGCTCACAGAATTCCCCCAAGTCAAGGATACCACTCTGAAACTGGACAGCCCAAAACTAACCAAAAAAAGTTATGGATTTGGTGAGTCACCTCATCCCTTGGTATGTGGACTGAGACTCAGGATGTCATCTCATGTGTGAGCAGCAGACACAATCCTGTGTGCGCTGGTATGTGTTAAACACACGTGGACATACCTCTCTGCATTGTTCATCACGTTAATGGCATTCGGAGAAACATGTTGGGTATTACGAAAATAATTCCTTTCGAGGCTGTGGCATAGGATTATAAATAGGTCACTTTGTGCTCCATGATTGGACACAGTGCCATGTGTTTTGGTCTGCTATGATTTTCACTTTGCCACACAAGCTCCATAAATAGCTGTCAGCCCTTTACCAGACAAATAAAAAACATAAGTCTACTTTCTCTTAAGACAGTTTGCTTGACTAAAATCAATTAGACTGAATGTAGTTCATTTATTGGATGAGGATTGATATATGGTTCAAGTAATGTTATGTGTTGTGTATAAATGTTTGGTCTCCAGTACATAAGTCAAGAATTAGTAGTAGACTGTGATCATTTGGGCTACTTTGCTGGTGAACCTAATTTATGCAGCTATTAGCCCTCTCAGCCTCTCACAGACAACTCAAAACAACTACGAGTGGGCTGGAACTATGTAGCAGAAACCCCCGTTGATGAAAGCATCTTATGTTGCAAAAACATCCGATCTGACAGACAAATAGTGTCTCATTGTAACAAATGCTAAAACGCCGTGTTGTTGGGAAACAATGTCAAACCAGTTTTTCCCCCCAATCGGTTCGTGACAGAGGGAGAGAGAGGGGGGGGGGGGGAATCAGCCAAATCAGCACTATCTGCATGAAGACTAATCCGCACAAATTAGAGAAACATGCACTAACTACAACGTTCGGGATGCCGTTCTTTGCTATCTTTTTTATGTTGCCATGATAGCTTTGACGCTCAGAGGAGAAAATGTGTGTCGGTGGTTGCACACAGTTTGTCCTAGCAGCTCCTATAACTCCAGCTCCCTTACGGGACGACCATGTGAACTCTCTTATTTTCTTTCTCCACCAAATAAATCCCAATTTAGAGCCGACGGAACCACAAAAAACACTCACCTTGCTCTTCACTTCCACGGCGTTACAATCCGACGTTCGCAGAGGTTGCGATCTAGTAAAGCTCCGATTCATGTTTTCTGTTTGTGTGAGTGTGTGTGGGATTGCAGTTTAAGAAAAAAAAAAGTTCAGCCGCCTTTGCCCACAGAAAGAGGGGCTCTGGTCCCGGGGGTTCGTGGTATAAAAGTCCTTCTTCTGTGTTTTCCACTAGAGAAGTTTGTGTTCGTCTTTTAGTTAGATCGCCTCCCGGAGTTTGGTTGGTTTTCACTGCTCTCCGCCAGATAGAAGGGAGGACTTTGAGGCAGAAGAGAAGGTGAGCGACTCGGCGCGTTGACTTGGGAGTGTGAGTTAAGTTTTGAAATGACATCAGCCCTCCTAAAAAATGGGATCCTATGAGGCCTTCACGTACCACTCGTAATCCGCCCCTCTCCACAGTCAGGACTCTCTAGTAGGCCTACTAGCCCGATGAGTTTAGATAGCCTACTTAAACTGCTATTGAAAAAGGCTACATAATGCAGGTATGCCTACATAAAAAGACAGTGAACGATCAGGAATGAACACAACAATCTTAGTTATTTAAATGTAGGCTATCATAGGCCTATGCCTACAAAAAAGTTAGCCTATTAGGCTAAGTAGCCTATAATGTAGGCCTACTAAATGTAAAACTGTCGTCCTCTCCCCACCACACTTTAGGCCTATTTGGGCCGCAAAATAATTGAATTAAATTAGGTAGCCTAAATCATGGCAAATCTGCCATATTTCAACGAGCATATTTTGATAAATAGCCTATGTGAAGCATAATAGGCCTAGGCCTATCTAAAATTAGCCTACATAGCCTACACACATTTTCCAAAGCAGGCCTATGAATCAATAACAACCTAGATTAACAAAACCTCCCCACTCCTATACATAGATTGTTTTCTGGTTGTAGCCCAGCCTTTTTAATGCTTCACCAATAGTTTTAATATTTCCGATAGTACCTGAAAGTAGCACTACGCACACTGGTCCTCCGGTGCGCCAGAGGACGCATTTCTCATCAAAAACGTTTCCAAAAGCTTCCAACGTTTCTTGTTAAAATGACAGATAGTTGATTTTAAAGGAAGATGGTGTAAATTGGTATAAAGTGCAGCACTTAGGCCTACCTATTAAAATGTTATTGACATACAGTAGTTTTAGTTAAGCATTGCAAAACCAACCTGTGCAGAAGCATATAAGCAAGCATCCAATCCAGTGTGGTTGCTGTGATGAATGTGTGTGCCGAAATAGACATTTCCCCCTATTAATGAAATGTTACAAGTTTGAAAGACAGAGAAAACATAGGCCGACAAGCAGGCAACTCTTTAACACTCTCTTAATACTTTAATATGGAAGAAAAAAACATGTAGTAGCCTACTTCTAGGAGTGATAGCTCAGTTTTTTTGTCCAACCCCCAAACAGGATCTATGTAGGCAGGCCTATAAAGCAGTCATGAATATGGTTATCCCAGCTTGTTATCTTTCAGTAGCTGCTCAACTTGTCAGACTGGCGTGGTGGATATAGGCCTACATTAAACTGCAAAATGAAATAACCTTTGCATGTATAGGCCTACATATTTTTTTTCTTTTCTGCAGTGATGTAACATTAAAATGTCACCTACTTCTGATTACAGCAAAGGTTTTACTAGGGCTTATGTTGCAATTTTTGCAGAAGGTAATCTGTAACAAACCATTTTCAGAGGTTCCACTTCTGGGCATCAGCCCACATAGCTTCTGAAAAGTCAACCATAAAGTGCCTGATTGTGACTGGAACATGACTGATAAATGTTGCGGGTTATTTCTTCTTCTTTTATAGTGTCAGAAGCTTTGGGTGAAACATAGGGCGATCAATATCTCCCTGACTGCTGTCTGTCCTGCTTCACAACATTCCTGGGCCCCTGAACAGGAGCTGCACAACAGCTGCTGTTTGCAATGCTCCCAGTAGCTACAACCACTGCTTGTTTACTCACCACAGGAATGTGATGACCAGTTAGAAACCCACTATGTGTAGGCCTACAACACTGTCACATGTTTCAATGCAACTTCACACCGAAAGGTATACCAGTGTTTCCTCTGTGCTGCTGCTGGTACTCTGGTAGTATTTATAGTTTGGATCAATATCCATGTTTCTAGTTCCAGTAATGGTTGCGGCGCTCATATTTTTTCTTTTGAGGACTACATCTCATTTATCTTTTTCTAGTGAAATTGGAATCAAATCGACTGTTACGTTTTAATTTCTGACTGACTTTTTATCTAGATCAAATTAATACGACACTGCATTTTAATTTGAACACCTAACATGGAGAGACTCACACTACTATGATTACACCTCAGGATGTGTCCCATCTGTGAAATATGAAACAGTGTGAGGTGCACGCAAGATTTTTGATGCGATAAAAGTGATTTGAGATGAAAGCATTATATAAAGTGTTGAAACTGTGTCTAGTAAAATTTTATATATTCTATGTGGTTGATGGGGAAACTCTTGTCAATTTGATCGGGCTTATGGCGCCCACCCAAGGCCAGTATCAGGATTAGCACATGCCCCCTTTGGTTCCAAACCTGGGCATGGTTTGAAGTTTTAAATTATTCCTATACAATTAACATTATTTCTGATCAGTCTTTGGAAGACAACATGTAATGTGGAAACCTATCCATATTTATTTTTTAAATTTTAAACAGAATTTCTGAAGCATTTGGGAATGGAGAAAGCTTTATATGGCACCTGTACTGAAACGTTAAGACTTTCCGTCATCCATATTGTTTTTGTGAGAAATAATAATTGATAAAATTTCATTGTATGCTCAGATGTCCCACTGAAGTTGTGGCTTCTAGTTTGATAATCGTTCAAATGGAAATAATTCTGCCTTCGAGCCAGGGAAAATCCGATCCAAGATCACAGTGGAATCATAAATGAAAGAATAAGAAAATTATTAAGATAATTTTAGTAAAAAAAAAAGTACAGGAGTGTGTTTTCAACCTGGACAACCTTTTCCCGAACCTTTGCTGCCATTGGGTATTTCAGTGTATACAAATACAAAATAACTGCGGTCAAGAAAATAATAAAATTACGTCAAAGTTGACTTCAAATTTGAATATTAGTCCATAAATCTCAAATAATAGTCAATGTAAACCTACTACAGAGAGGCAGGGCAGAGCCAACGAAATTGGCACTATATCACAACTATGTAGAACATGTTTGTATATGAATATACAGTATGTAAGTAGGTGTAGCCAGGCTTTCATAATGTTACACAATGTGAGTCATTTTTTTCTCCTCCCTAATACAGCAATCCCACACATAACCAGCAGAGGTCAGCACACAACCATGGAAAGCTCATACAAAAGCTTCTCTTTCAGGCTTTGTCAGCCATTGAGAGTGCTGACACAACTGTTACAAAGCATGTTTCTTTAATAACAACCTTAACATGTCAGGGGGGCAAAATATAAAACAATTTATGTTGAATATTATTTTAATTATGCCAAACCTTTAGTTTTTATTATATCTAAATGTAGGCTTCACTGGGACTAGGAAGTTATTCTTAAACTTTTACAGTGAAGGGCCTTCTGATGGTTGGTGAAAAAGGGTTTAACTACCATTTTTAATGAAGTCTCCCCTGTTCATCAACGAGCACTGATTTAGAATCATAGGGTGTATGTGAAGGAGTGATTGAATGAGTTTTTTTACCGACATATTTGTGCTGCACCGGAAAACAAAGACAAGGACAAAACAGACAAAGAGAGAGAGAGCTAGAAGAAGAAGGACAAGATGGGAGGAGAAAAAAATGGAAATTAAGGAAATAATTAAGAATCAAAAGAAAGAAAATAGACTAAACACAGGAAAGGAAAAAAAGAAAGGTAAAAAGATGAAAGAAAAACCTAGTTAATCATTGCATTCGGAGGGCAACTCTCCCTCGCTCCACTCCAACCCATGAGACGCTGTGCTTTTAATGAGGAACATTGGCAGACAGACACTTTATACCCAGAACTCATTGCAGTGTGTGGTTTTAATCCGCGGCTCCGCATGTCTGAATTCAGGTGGTCCTCCGGTTGGTAATGTGAGAGGAGGAAGATTACAGTCAGATGAAAAGATACTAGCCGTAATCCATCCGCTGTGTAAAGACAAAGAAACATGCGGTGCTGGTTAGTTTATGGGAGAGAGGGTATTTAGACCGACGGCAGGCAGCAGCAGTGTGCCAACCTATATAGAGTCAACCGGAGCGACAGAGAGAAGGCCCCTGATTCAACCCCTCTCCACTCCTCTCTGTTCTGCTCCACTCGCTCTCTGATTAAAGAGAAAAATGCACTCACGTACACATTATTGCCTTCATATGCGTGTCCGGGTGATCTCAGCATTCAGGTCATATTGAACAGACATGGGGGGGGGGGGGTTAACATAAGCAGAGCTACAGCCTTTCCCTGCGGATCCCACTGACTGAGTCAGTAAGGAAAAGTAATCCCCCTCTGTTTCCATCGCTCTGTCTCTCTCTCTTAAAGTAGAGTGGGCTATGTCTGTGTACGGGCAGAGAAAGAAAGGGCGGAGGTGGGATAAGAAAAAAATGAGGTAGAGAAAAGATTGGTGAGAGTCTGTGGGGGCGGAGGCAGAAAAGACAGACAACGATGTGAACACATTCAGCGTTGTTGTTGGCTCTCTAGAAGACGGTCACCTCTGTTACGGGGGCGACTTGGCTTAGTATTGCTGCTGACCACACATCTGCTGCCATTGGAGATTAAATAAAATAAAAAGAAAATCTACACACGAGATGCTGGTGACTGCCAGTACGACTACAGTTTAATGCTGCAATGAACACAGCAGATCTCAATGCTAAATCTTCTTGAGAACTCTGTGTCAAGACTTGATGGGGGTCAGCGGAATCACCCTGTCATTTAATGACATGCCTTCTCCATCTCTCTCCATCTCACCGTCTCATTCATAAATATCTAAATTTCAATACACTTTTGACCTACTTCAGGCACCTGAAAGTCTTGTAAGGCATGATACATGAAACTCAACATTGTATCCCTATTTCAACAACTTTGCCTTGATATAATTCTGCTTGAGCTGTATTTGTACCTTGCTTTGCACAAGAATTTCATGTAAAATGTAAAAATATGCCCATCTCCCTTGAGGAGTTCCTCAAGGATCCGTTTTAGATCCGCTAGTCTTTTTGATAAAGATGTTGACAAATACCTGCCTAAGACACATTTCTCCAGATAAGCCATGATCATAAATAACATGTAACAGCAAACGAGACCATCAGTGCAAAGAATGCCATTTTCTACATAGTTTTTCTTAATGCCTTTGTCATGGGTTCGCTTACCCAGGAACTACAGCTGGCATAGTAGAGACACTACCGCTTTTGTCCAAAGGGGGTGCAAGAATTAACAAAAACTGAAAGTTCCTCGGAGCACATTTTAAGGTTTTTTGGTGGATTTTCCTTTTGTTTGGAAGCATTCTTGTTGTAGCCTCCCCCCTTTTTTTAAGGTCAACTGAGATATTAAAGTGTATCGAGCATTGCACATAATGTAGACTTGACTTGGTATGCACTTACATACTGTACACAAATATGCACATAACCCCATCAGCATGGACCTACCACCACCTGAGGGTGCCATTGGCATACTGGTGGCTATACACAGACACACACTCAGGCACATCCGCAGACCTGTGAAATTGCTGCTTTCACTCGTTCTCTTTTTCTCACAACACACACACCCATATGCGCACAAACACACACACACACACACACACACACACACACACACACACACACACACACACACACACACACACACACGCATACACTTTCACACAATGCCACCTCTCACACGCCGCCGCCTGCTTAGTTTCAGTCTCTTACAGACGTTGCCTCTCGTTCACGCTGTGTGATTTGTGGAATCTTCTGATGTGTAAAGCGGCAAAGACCTGCAGCCTGATCTGGACTTTGTCACAGTTTGTGGACTCAGCAAAAGTCTACAGGCTGATGGAAGAAATCAGAGACTGTAAGGGATGCTTCGTCGCTGGCACTTAAAGCTGGGGTATGTGATTTCTGATTGGTCAAAATTAACATGAGCTTTACACTTTGACCAATCAGAGCGGGGCTCCGATTCTCTGTTCTTATTGGCTGTTGGGACTGTCCATTCACTTTGGCACGACTTTTTTGGTGTAGAGCGTGTCAGGGAGGGACCATAGGGGAGGGACCAAAGAGAACAAGTGGAGCGGCTGAGCTACTTGGATTCGAATCTCTATCCCAACTGCCATTTTCTCCCCAAATCCTCCACCCCAGCTTTAAGTACAAAATGAAAAATGGTTTTCAATTGATCTTTTTTTCAAGGTATAGCCGGAAAATCTACTATCCTGGCAAACGGGCAGCATCATCTTCCTCTCCTCAGTGTAAGTTGGTATGGTTACTCTATCAGTTTGGTTTCCTGGGAACTTTGTAAAAGAACATAAATAAACAATGGCCCTGCCTGATTCAGCAATAGTTCTATCTGATCCCCCTGCTGCTGACAAACAGCCCCATCATCATCCAACACACATGGCCTATTTTTTTCTTTCTTGTGACGGCGTGAGATGTGGAGCCACTCCTGGTTGATTCCTTCTCCCTCCAGAATGAAAACATCAGCCATCTGGTCCGGGGGTCAAAGGTCAAATCTCAGTCTGGTAATGAGGATGGCGTCGCTAGGGGGATGTAGCAGGGGTGTGTATGTGTGTGCGTGTGTGCGTGCGTGCGTTCGTGTGTGAGCCGTGCCGAGCGTGTCTGCTTCCTGAGTGAGCATTAAACATTAACGAGTCAGCTCTGTGAGTCTGGAGAAGGGCGAAAGGAGACGCTGCAAAGAGACAGCGCACAGTCACTTCAGACACACACAGAGAGAGAGAGAGAGAGAGAGAGAGATAGAGATAGAGAGAGAGAGAGAGAGAGAGACATGTGGCGGTAGACACATACATGCATGCACAAAACACACACAGGGACACAAATGCACAGAAAGATGGACTGCATGTGGATGCACTCTTCCTTCCAGTCACTCTCTCCTCAAAAAGCCCTTCTTCTTGTTTATTGACTCAGCCTTCCAACATTTGGTACATCAATAGCACTGGTCGATGAGAAAGAAAAAAGGCACAGAGGCTACTGCTGTGACAGCGGTGTTTGTGTATGTGTGTGTGTGTGTGTGTGTGTGTGTGTGTGTGTGTCTGCACGTTCACCAACCCTTTTCCCCACCCAACCCATTTCATCCAACACATCCCATAATTTGTTCCAGTTATTTTCCACAGCAACTGTAATCATTTCCTCTGGATTTTCTACTGGCACTAACTATAACATGCAGGTCTATAACAGGGGTAGGATGTTAGATAATACCAACAGGTCTCATTCAGCCTCTGAGCCACAGCCACCCTAATTGGCTGGAAATCACAAAAGGCCAATGGTGAAACTCGGCAGCATATAGTCAAGTACAGGGGGCTCAGAAGTAAACTGAGTTACACACTCACTTCCTTTTGTGCTTTGTTCTTCTCATGTGTGTCTGCATATGTGTGTGTGGATGCGTGTGTGTGTGTTGGTGCAGTTGCCATGGAGATGCAAAAGATACTGGGAATAATGAAATACCCATGTCTTCGACAGAAAGCCCACCTCTCGCACTATACCAGTAACCTTAAGGTGGGGTCTTTTCCCCAGAGCAGTTCAATCATAATACAATATACATACAGCAGAGGGTCCCTGCATACATGACAAGTGTTGGCGCAAAAGGGGATAAAGAATGGCATAAGGAAAGCAGCCCCTAACGGGAGCACATGGAGGTCGAAGGGGCAAGATTTGTCTTCCTCCGAAAACAATTGGGCATGTAACAGCAATGGAAAATGAACATTATTTACATTTAAAAAAAAATTAATCAGAGTGCTACACAGTGAATATGCTAAATAATGCTTTATAAAACCAATCAAAGTCACATATCATAAAGAAGTGGATCATTTCTAATCGTCACCTGAGGTACATCACAATGTTCTCAAAGTTTCAGTAGATGTGATTGTCTCTGGCCCTCTTTTTAATGTCATATAAACGGGCTAAATGCATTTCTCTCTATATACTGTATATTTAAAGGTTTACTGTTCCTTACAAAGATCTTCTGTGCTAATTCACTTGTTGCAATTCAGGTGGTAGATCTGGACACTTCTATGCCATATACTCTACAATGTTTAATGATTCACCTCCAACGTCTCTTTCCCTACGTTTTAGTGTACAATATCAGAGAACGCCTGGGTACATTTGTGTGTGATGTGCAATGTATTGATTTGTTATCCTTTAAAAGTGAAAGCGTGAATCTTTTGCTCATGTATAAAAACACTATAGAGCTATTGCTTTTTCTTTGCCATGAAGGCTGCATGTGCACAACTTGTCTCAGAATGTGAATACGGGGGACAGCCTGGTGAAATTAAAGATATAATTCACGATGTAAAAGATATTTCATAACCTCATTCTCTTTTGTTTTTACTGTGCCTTGAGGATAAAATCGAGTCTGATGCATTATTTCTTCCTTTAGACACGCTTCTCAGAGTCTCTGATTGTGTGTGTGTGTGTGTGTGTGTGTGTGTGTGTGTGTTATACAGAAAATAATAATACTCTATGGTACACACAAAAAAAATGCACTTATGCAGTTGCTTATTCTAATAAATACTATGTCATAATGGCAGGTACGGATTCGTTTTTGCTAGAGGTCCCCGGAGAAGACTTTTAAATAATAAATGAGGCGGACTGACTTTCTCGTGGCCATCGGATGTAAACAAGGACATCGCTGTAATGTTAACTGTACATCTCCCACCTCATCGTCTCAAGGGGGCGCTAAATGTCATGAGTAGGCTGAGGCAGGAGATGAGAGGGGGGGGGGGGGGGGTCGGTTGAGAACATTTATTGTACCAGTGACAAAGGCATCTTTAAAGTTGAGCTCACACTTTCTGTTATAGTTCTTCCATACAAAACCACAGACTGCATTGTAACTTTACAACTCCGGATGGTGCTTTAAAAATGACCTTATCCTTTCCTATGGGATCAGATCAGGGCTGTGGTGACAGTTCTGGCCACTCTGTCCTTCGTAAAAGCAGTTAACATTTTCTCATCACCACATACTTATATCTTATGCCATTTTATATAAAATAAAATACTTTATTTGATGTGCTGTATTTTGTCCTGAAAATGAATATACATTGAAGTCATACATTTTTATTGTAATTTGTGAACAGAAGTCAAAGACAATGTTAAAGTTCGAAGTAAGCGATATTTCTTTTGATAATATATGTGTTAAATCACTCTATATTCATACAGCAATCACTTAAACAGTATGCACAGTTCATAGCACAGGTGTCCCTGTCAATCGGCTTTACAGTAATTGCCAGATAGAATTTCGAGTAACCCGCTTGTTTTTAGATGAATTTAAGGTTGAGAGAATCCCAAATGAAATATAATATCCGTCCGGATCAGCTGCTGTAATTTAGACATGTTATCGGAATTCAGGGGGATTATGCATGGGTGCATTTTAATTGAAAGCATGCCCACGCAGCACAGAAACATTTTTGCTATACATGAAGGTTACAGTGAGACCGTGGGAAGTTCCCCATAGGAGACTGGGACTGGAGATGGGGTTGTCCAACGCAGACACAGCGTCTAGGCCCTGTCTTCCTCCCTACACCGGCAGTTAAGAGTGTTTATGCGAGCAGTCTGCAGCATGAGCGCGTCCCACATGGCTCCTTGATTGAAAGAAAACAACATCAATCTAGCACAGGCCCCAAGGCCTTTAAATAACCGGCAGGCTGTTTAGAGCAGAGATCCCATTCCCTGCCTGCTGCCGCTGCCACTGCAGCTCACTTTAGACACAAAACTGTACACAAACACACACTATTTTTCATCTCCACACAGAGACACACACACACACACACACACGCACGCACACACGCACACACATACACGCACGCACGCACAAACGCACGCACGCACGCACGCACGCACGCACACACACACACACACACACACACACACATTTATATACAGTATAGCTAACAGATCTTTTTCTTTCTGCCATAGTCCTACACTGTTTGAAACCTCTCTCACCCCCTCATCGTCTTCTCCTCCAGACCCTTCTACACACTCCCTCCTTCCCAAGTGCATTGTGGTCATTTTCATATATCGCCCCTGTGATGCTAAAATGTCAAGGTTAGAGTGTGCCAATTCTCGCACGCACACACACGCACGCACGTATGCACGCACGCACAAACGCATGCACGCACGCACAAATGCACGCACACACACACACACACACACACACACACACACACACACACACACACACACACACACACACGGCCAGAGGAGAGGGAGGGGAAGGGACTACCTACTCTGAATACAAGAATTAGTCAAGCGTGCATTTTCCTTCTCCCTTTCTTTGTCTCTCTCGTTCCTCTGTTGCCCCCTCTCTTTGTTAGAAGGGGCCTTTGGTGTGTGTGTGTTTGTGTGTGTGTGTGTGTAGGTGTGTGTGTGTGTGTGTGTGTGTGTGTGTGTGTGTGTGTGTGCGTGTGCGTGTGCGTAAACAAGAGAAAGAGAGTTTGAGGGGGGTGAGGAGTTGCAAGGAGTGTGAGTGGGGTTGGTCTGAGGTGTGGGCCGGAGTTTGATGTGTTTTGGTGTTTTTAATTTGTGCA